>NW_024425119.1:3292620-3387702 GCF_017311325.1 Ursus maritimus
AAGAAAGAAAGAAAGAAAGAAAGAAAGAAAGAAAGAAAGAAAGAAAGAAAAAGAATGAGGACCAACATGTCTATGGACTCGTGTGCGTGTTCTGGCACTCACACCTGTGCGCACATGCAGGGCATGTACGAGCCAGTTCTGCTTTATGCAAACAGACAGACCCACATTAGACAGCTAGGCTAACTGGACGTGAATGATGTGATGTTACTTGATGATTTTCCAGGCTTGCAGGAACCTCAGGCAAGACACTCTGCAAACCATTCTGGGGATAAGGGAACTGGTCTTTGCCGTCCCAAAGAGTTCAGGAGAAGCAGCACAGGAATAGGAAAACCCTGGTTCTGTAAAATGGCAATGGAGTCATTTCAGCAGAAATATCCCCAGGATGCACCTGAAGGTTGACACTGCCTACCTCCGGAAGCCCTGACGGTTTGGAGCCATCTGGAACAACAGCCCAGGAGCTAGTCAAAAGGCAGTGCTCTTTCTTTTACTTCTTTTTAGGCGGGAGGAGGGAGCAGTAGAGGCCCAAGATCCCAGAACTCTTTCCCAACTGGGTGGAGGTGGCTCCACCCCCACTTGAGGGAGAGGAGTGGTTTCCGTAGTTATAGGTCTGCGAGGACCTTCAGTAACACAGAAGGTGTTCTAGAAAGAAAGAGTTGGAACCAGAAGGAAAAAAACAAAGCCTGGAAAAAAAGACTGGGAGGGAAGAAGAACTTTGAAAAAGAGAAGAGCGAGCCCCACCCAGCCAGCTAATGAGACAAGAGGGGAGAAGTGGGAATATTTGATAATAACTATGTTAATTATGAAGATTGTGGGGTTACTACAGTAAAACGCCAAAAGGGACCTGGGAGGGGAGCAACACTGTTGACAAAGCCCTCCTCCATGCATTACCCGACTCAACCCACTAAACAGGTTACTACCAAGTACGTTTAACAGAGAATAAACACAACAGCTAATATCTGTGTAGTTTTTCAGGCCCGTCAGCATGCTAAGCATTCATTCATTCAATCTTCGTAACAATCCTTTCAGGTAGATATTAATATTATTCCCATTTTACAGATGAGAAAATTGAGGCCATGGGCAGTGAGAAGGGTACCTATCTGCCCAAACCTCACAACTTCTACATAAAAGAGCTGAGATTTTCAAACCCAAGCACCTGACTCATTAAGCAAAATTTTCTTAACAATTATCTTACACACACCCTTTTGTTTGGTGAGTGAAAACACAATGGGATCCAAATGAAGCAGGAAGAGAGAGGAGCCCCGAAGCCGAGAAAGTTTTCTAGGGCCACACAAGGACTGGGTTTGGGAACAGAAGTCAGGAGCCACACCTTCCGCCTCCCTCTCCACCTGATGTCTCCTCTTAGAACAACACACTCTTTTAAACAGCTTGTGGAGCCCCTTCTCTTTTCTGCACAGGCCTGAAAACGAATCAGATGCATTATCTGATCTGAAGGGCTGCCAGCTGCTGGATTTGGGAGGGCTGATGAAGGTGACTTGCCAACGCCAAGCTGGGGTTATTATGACCTGTTTGGGGGAAAGAGAGGCGATGAATGGGACAGGGAAGGCATGGTGACAAGAGAGGAATCCGGGGACTCTACTTTTCTCCTTTCCACAAAACATCATCGTAACGGAGCCTCACAGGTTGGACCAGCCGACGGCAGAAGCCCGAGTTGCGTGTTTGCCCCCATGCCCACGTCGACCGACCCTGCTCATGTTTTATTTTTATATATTTTTTTAAGATTTTATTTATTTATGTGACAGAGAGACAGCCAGCGAGAGAGGGAACACAGCAGGGGAGTGGGAGAGGAAGAAGCAGGCTCATAGCTGAGGAGCCTGATGTGGGGCTCGATCCCAGAACGCCGGGATCACGCCCTGAGCCGGGATCACGCACTGAGCCGAAGGCAGACGCTTAACGACTGCGCCACCCAGGCGCCCCCCTGCTCATGTTTTATGTCAGAGCTCTTTCACACTCTTGGTCTCATTTTTACTTTTACCCCCATCCTGTGAGGCATTTCCACATGGCCGAGGGGACACAGAGAGCCACAGATAGCTTACCAGATTAGTTTAATGTCAAACAGAAGCCAGTGCCAAGGCCAGGCTGCAGCCTAGGCCTTTGATTCTTGGCTCAAGGCCGCGCATCACGCCGCGGTGCGTGTCTGCAGCTGCCGGAGCTCAGTGGCACTCTGACGGAGTCTGCGCGAGGAAAGGGCTGCAAATTAGCACCGTGCTGGCAGCAGCCAGGCCTTGTTCATCACTGTACCCCCACTGTAGAAATCAGCTGAAATCAGCAGTTTTAACACATCACTGCTTCAGAGAGGGGTTAAACTACCTGGGCCTGATTTTATATTCCCATTGTAGAGATCAGGCACTTCACGCATGCGGAATGACTAACTGACGCACTGACTGACTGAGTGAATGGATGAATGAATGAATGAATGACAAGGAGAGTTACAAGAGGGGCCCGGCATGTTTATCATCATAGAACTATTTAGGGGTCTTCCGGCCACAACCCTGGGCTAGGGCCTGAATGAACTGACAGATCGCAGCCCTGACATTCTGAGAAGTTTAACCCGCTGAAGTCTTTCTCAATACCTGTGGGCACTCACAATGGCACAACCCGAAGCTACCTCTAAGAAAGCTCTCTTAGGGCCCTCTGTCTCTCTTCTCAAAACTTTAATTTCCAGATCTGTGTGTGTGTGTGGTAAAAGATAATTAACATAAAATTTACCATCGCAATCATGTTTAAGTGTTTCGTAGCATTAAGTACATTCACATTGCTATGCAACCACCACCACCACCATCTCCAGAATTTTTTATCTTCCCAGACTGAAACTCTGCACCCATTCAACACGAACTCCCCATTCCTTGCGGCCCCAGGTCTCCGGCAACCACCATCTACTTTCTGTCTCTATGAATTTGATTAGGCTAGCTACCTCATACAAGTGGAATCATATAATATTTGGCCTTTTGTGTCTGGCTTACTCAGCACCATGTTTTCAAGGCTCATCCATGTTACAGCATGCAGCAGAATTTCCTTCCTTTTTAAGGCTGAACCATATTCCACTGAATGTACAGGACCACATTTTGTTTCTCCATTCATCCTTCAAGGACGTTTCGGTTGTTTCCACCTTTTGGCTACTATGACTCATACTACTATGAACAGGGATGTACACATATCTGTGTGAGTCCCTGCTTTCTTTTCTTTCAGAGGGCACTTTCTTTTTGAACTGCTAAAAACTTTGTTCATTCTTCCAGAGATAGGCCAAGGGGTCCAGGCTGCTATCCTCAGAGTAGAGACATGGTGGCAAACTTCTTGTTCGACAGAGAATATAAGAAGTCTGGAGACAGTGAGTGCAAGGAGGAGGAGGGGTGGGTGGGTGGGATCAGGTTGGAGCAATCCCAGCCAACAAGTTAGGAGGAAAAGCAAAACTTCTGAGTGGGCTTCCCCTAGGAACTGTGTAGACATTAGCAGCTTTAACACATCCCAGCTTCGGGGAGAGGTTAAGTTTCTTTCTTTTTTTTTTTTGTTTTAAAGATTTTATTTATTTATGTGACAGAGAGACAGCCAGTGAGAGAGGGAACACAGCAGGGGAGTGGGAGAGGAAGAAGCAGGCTCATAGCGGAGGAGCCCGATGTGGGACTCGATCCCGGAACGCCAGGATCGCCCTGAGCCGAAGGCAGACGCTTAACGACTGCGCTACCCAGGCGCCTCAGAGGTTAAGTCTCTTGGGCCCTTAGAAGCTCCAGCTCAGTGCTGATGCTAACCCTCAGCAAGATGGGTATAGAAACTCAGAGTAAGATTTAGAACCTTTTCGAACATCAACATGGGACAGTGGAGGCATCTCACTGAACATGGTATAGATCATTTTTGGATGTTTTGAATGCTGCATCCTGGCAAAATGTAGTATGACCACATCAGTCAGTGACAGACTGGGAACTAAACACAAAAACTGGAAAAACTGGTCCTTCACTATAGTTTGTTCCGGTTAGCATCATGGACCTGCCTGCCTTCCTTCCTTCCCTCTGTTCCTTCCCAATTTAGGCCAAAGGTAACTCTGAAAAAGACTGGAGTGGCTCACAGAATCAGAGAGAACCACACAACCAGGACCCAGAAAAGCCAAGAACCAGGGTAGTGACTGGAATCTCTGCAGCCAGCCCCAGACTCTGCTCCAAACACCTGTGTGTCTCTGCTCAGAATTCAAATTCCCAGCAAAGAGAATCTGAGTGGTCTCAGCTTGGGTCCGGTGTCCCGGGGGTGGTGGAATGTTGTGTGAAGTGGGGCATGTTGTGTGGAGTGAAGATAAGACCCCTGCAGCTCTGTTAGAAGAACAGGTGGAGGGAGGGGGCAGACGTAGCATGGGGATTTTCTGAATCCTCCATGCAAAAATAGCTTAACTCTGAACAATTGACTGTTATTCCTTTTAAAAATTATTTATTTATTTAAAGTAGGCTCCACGCCCAACATGGGGCTTGAAATCATGACCCTGAGATCCAAGGGTCACATGCTCTACCGACTGAGCCAGCCAGGCACCCATGACTGTTATACCCAAGACAAAGTGGCATTTGGGGCACCTGGTGGCTCAGTCGGTTAAGTGTCTGCCTTCGGCTCAGGGCGTGATCTCAGGGTCCTGGGATCGAGCCCCACATCCGGCTCCCTGCTCAGCAGGAAGTCTGCTTCTCTCTCTTCCTCTGCCTGTCCACCCCAACTTGTGCTCTCTCTCTCTCTGAAATAAATAAAATCTTAAAAAAGAAAGTGGAATTTGTCAGAGAGTCATTACATTTTTAAAGCAGGGGCACATAAAATGCAGAGATAGCTGAAAGTACAAGAGACACACACATGGAGTTCTGCAGTACTTAAGAGACTTCATAGAATATGTAAAAGATGGGAGAGTTGATTATTTAGAATATCCTCAGGAAAAGTTCCAGACTCATACAGAGAGACAATGTTCAAAACACATTTCTTGGAAAGAGAGGTGAACCGAACATTCGTGTGAGCCTTTGAAAGTGATACGCTGTCCGATTCATTTTAATCTCAGTTCTAAAAAAAAGAGGGAGAGAGAATGTAAGAGTCGTTGGCGTGTGGGGGAGCTTAGACTCCATCATTGCTGGAGCCTCGACCTTTTCCATTGTCTGTCTAGCAGGAAGACTTGAGGACTGGGACGCTGCCTGAGGCAAAGCAAGGTAAAGGCAGAACCAGGACTGGAATCCAGGTCTCCTCCGTTCTGGATCAGGACTCTTCCGTCCAGACCACAGAACTAACCTGCTAGTGTGTGAGGTTGTTCCCAGGTTGCCGACCTGCTGCCGACACACAGCGGCATCGGGGTGCCGAGGCAGCACTCTGCTGTTTGGAATCCTAGCACTGAGCACAGCCGCTCTCGGGGAAATAGGGATGTGCTCTAAAGAGACAACCTGGGGAACACGTTTCTCTGAGTATCTGAGAGCCTGCTAGTTTGGGTACAGATCATTCTAAATCCAGAATCTGTGACTGTTTCATAAAGGAAGGCTTTGGAGCTTTTCCGAAGCAGAGGCTATGTTACGCTTAGCCTTGACCTTCCTGTGGGCTCTTGTTTAAATATGGAAGATGCTCAATACGTGACTAATGGGTTTCAATGAAATACCTTTTATTGTTATTATATTTTGTTCTCTAATTATTTTTTTAAGTTTTTATTTATTAGGGAGAGAGAGTGTGTGTGTGTGCGTGCACGTGTGCACGAGCAAGGGAGGGGCAGAGGGAGAAGGACAAGCAGACTTACCATTGACCAGGGAGCCTGATGCAGGACTCGATCCCAGGACCCTGAGATCATGACCTGAGCCAAAGGCAGACGCTCAGCTGACTGAGCCACCCAGGTGCCCCTAGTCCCTAATTATCAAAAAATACTTAATCTACATACATAGATATAACCACAAGCGCATTAAATACTACTTTGCCATGCTATCTATTAACACTCTACATGGAAGGAAAAAATGCTCTTTTTTCTGGGTTAGCAACCACTTTTATTTATTTAAAGATTTTATTTATTTATTAGAGAGAGAGAGCACAAGTAGGCAGAGCGGCAGGCAGAGGGAGAGGGAGAAGCAGGCTCCCCACTAAGCAGAGAGCCTGATACGGAGCCCAATCCCAGGACCCTGGGATCATGACCTGAGCTGAAGGCAGACGCTCAACCGACTGAGCCACCCAGGTGCCCCTAACAACTACTTCAAAAATAAATGGATAAATATGTTTGGGAATAGGAAAAAATTTAGACTCAATTAGAAAAATGCTGAGTAGAAGCACCAATAACTCGCTTGATATTATATGTCTTCTACCTTCACAAATAAAACTCTGCTCCCTGGACTGCAGTGTAATTATTAAAATATCTACTTCAGCTTAGACACTATTGGTCATAATACCATAGGATGATTCCATCAATACCATACAATTTCTACCAGTCTACTCTTACCTTCACAAATGCAATAAAACATTGACTCTTAGGACGGCTGATTAAACTATTTAGTATATGGTTTTTACATCC
Source organism: Ursus maritimus (assembly GCF_017311325.1). Taxonomy (NCBI): domain Eukaryota; kingdom Metazoa; phylum Chordata; class Mammalia; order Carnivora; family Ursidae; genus Ursus; species Ursus maritimus. The sequence goes on from NW_024425119.1 coordinate 3,299,132, forward strand.
CACACAATCAAAGCACCAGCTCTATGTCTAAAGGGAAAAGTACAGTAAGTGGAAAAATGAGTATCTGATTAAATCGACTGGTTATCTGATGTGTCAGTGACCATATTTTCTGAACCCCAAATCAGGCTATGTGGTGTGACCAAGGCAACAGAATGTTTGAAACAATTCATCTTTCCCAGAAACTCAGGCCAAACAGTCACATTGTTTATTTGACACTAAATTATCAGTTTCACAGAACTCTATTGTCCTTAGCCTTACCAAATTTGCTAAATTCACTACAAATGGCCAAACATGACTGAGCCACACAACTCTATCCAGCCCATTTATAGCTGGACTAACAAGAGGGCTGCCTATCATTCCAAGGCCCTCCATCTCCCACCTAGCCTGCCATTGGCCAGCACTCCCACCAATCTCTTGCACCACTCCCGTTCGCTGAGCCAGCAGGCCAATCCAGGTCCACCATCAAGTCTGGACAGAAGTGACTGCTGGCCCAAACCGTACACAAAAGTGGAGACAGCACAGAACCACTGCTACGCCAAACACAGAGCACACATGGAGATGGGGGAAAGCCAAGAATATGAAAGTGGCCAACCTGGCAAATCGAAGAAAACTTTCGGCATTATCATGAGCACTACTGAAAGCTGCGTGGCTCAACTTAACCAACTTTTTGCCGAGTAGATCGTGCTAGGAAGCCAGTCACTCAGCCTGAACTTGCATGCCTGACTTAGCTCAAAGAACCTCAGTGAAACAACCAATCAACAAGGTCTGGTGGGAACCAAAGAGGAACTCAAGGATAGCCAAACAGATGAGCTGATAAAAACCGCTCAGAAATCGGCGGACTACTCTGGTCCTCTACCAAAAAAGGAAAAAGTGGGCACTTTGGAGCAGCCGATGCTACAAGAAGGCTCGGAGATTAAAAAGCAAGAGGCAGACCACCACCACGGAGCCGCGCGCCGCTAGCAGTCTACTATTTCCACCTTTCGGATCTGTGTGACTCTCATTTTACCTGGGTGATACCCAAATGGTTTCGGGAACTTTCTCTTACTTGGAGTACTAGGGAAGACAAGTGAGGCACAGAGAACTTAGATTATTTTGGCTTCCTGAGCGTTAACTTTGATATTTAATGAGCTGTGATAGTGGTCGGTATCTCGGTAATACATAAAACCCTTGGGAATCTATTAACTGTTTAGCATTCCCGGGTCTTAGGGGAATATGCTTTCCATCTTTCAAAGAGCCTGTTGTAGGCAGTTTGTGGAGTAAGATGCAAATATTCCCTCGAGCAGGTGAAGGCAGCGACCTAGGTCTGCCGTACAAAACAGATCCGCATTTCTCACAAAGCCTGCACAGTCTGCTATTGGTTTTGAACTGGCTTCTCGGATCCGTCTATTAGAGTTGTGATGCTTGCACTAAATGGCTCTAGTGGGCGGTAAGCTTTAAAAGAGAGACCTGGGGAAGGAAAGCTGCATCAGCAGCCCGTTAACTAGATTTACTGAGCATCGAGTATGGAGACGGCGCTGCTTGGCCTGGCTCTGGGTGGGCGGCTGACCACGTATTTGTTAAAGAACCACGTTCAGAGTCAGAAAGATCTAGAAATGAATCCAGGCCTTGCCACCATCTATGTGTGTGACCTCTGGCAAGTCCCTTAACCTCTCAGAGCTTCAGCTGTCTCATTTCCCCACCCCCCCCATTCGGTTAGAAAGATTAATTCAGTCCATGAATGAATGAAGTGTCTGTTCCCCACAGACGGGGTCACAAGCAGCTCCTCGATTAACTGTGGTACTAGCACTTACGGACTGACCAACCACCGACCCTGCCAGGCATTTTACATGGCTTAATTTCCAAGGGACAATAACCCTGTAAGGTAAGGACTATTTTCCCCATTCTCCTCATAATAAAACTGATGTTTAAAGAGTTTGCATGATTTGCTCAAGATCCTGTAAATAGCTGAACTGGGATTCAAACTGTTTCTTTTTGGTTCCAAAGTCCACAGTCTTTCCACTGCCGCCCAGTTAACCCTCACTGCCACCCGGCACAAACCAATATTCTGGAGACCCATCTACAGAAGGAGATGGAGGCAAAAGAGCCAACCCAGGTCAGGAGTGAGAAGTCGCCGCGGACAGCCCTGCCATCGCACTCCAGTACTGCTGGGCTGGATTTTCACACCCAGGCTGTACCCTCCGTGCTTTTTTCTGTGACACAACTCTACACATGCAGGATGGGTTTGGTAACATGACATGGTGCACAGTGAGTCACCACACAAGGCTCTGGAATGTGGAGAGGAGGACCCTGGCGGGCAGGGAAGACTTCACGACAAAGCCGGTGCAAAGTAAGCGTTTTGGGAAGCCGGTGGAGTTGCTGGGTCTGGGAATGGAAGTCAGTCACTGGCCCTAGGAGACCTAGATCTTATAGGGCAATCTGGATTGTTTCCATTTGTCCTCTCCAAGCCCCGCCCAGTTCCCTGACTGGAACCCAGAAGGTTTTTTCTGAAATAAAAGTAGCAGCGGAACACCATCCTCCCCCAATAGCACAGTAGACACGTTTACGGAGCAGAAAGTTACCATCCCCTGTACTCGCACTCTCCTCCCCATGGGACACCCCTCGGTCCTTTTGCTAGATGCTCCTCATTTGCCCTTTCTTTACACGCTGTATAACTTACCTCGGGGTTCAGTCTGTGGACTACTTTTTCCTATCTACACTCCAACCCTTGCGGATCTCTTCTGATCTTTTTGAATACCATCAGTCTGTCCTGCCTTCCTTAGTTTTAGCCCTGACCCTCCCTGAACTCCACATTTGTATATCTGATTTACCTACTCACTTCCCTGCTTGGAGATCGGAGAGGCATTTCAAACTTAACAGGTCTCGACTTTTCCTGCCAAACCGGCTCCTCCCCCATCCTCCCCATTTTAGTGAATGGCAACTCCGGCCTTCCAACTGCCCAGGTTGGAAATCTGTGAGCCATTCTTGATTTCTCTCCCCATATCCCAATTCATCAGCAAGTCCTGTCAGCTGTACCTCCAAAAACTATCCCAAATCTGCCTACGCTGACCCCTTGACTTCTGCTGCCCTCACCATACCCATCCTCTCGTCTAGTCTCTGAGCGCACACCCTCATACCCTACAGTCTAGAACAGGAGCGACTGCACTAAAATGTAAGTCAGGCCATGTCAATTCCCTGCTCAAAACCCTGCAGTGCTTTCCCAACACACTCAAATTATAATCCAAGATCCCCTGGATCACCTAGGAGCAAAGTTTGCTGGGGACAGACCCAGTTCAGGGGTTGTCCTGGCAGCATTATTAACAGCCAGGACTCACTTTTCCTATCAAAAGTGTCCCAGTTTGGACAACAAATGATACAGTCACCCAGCTAAGGAGGCCCTATAGATTAAATCCTTGCCCTGGTGTCATCTCGTATATCTCTTTACCAGCACTCCACTCCAGCTTTTCGTTGCTGTTTGTCCCACATGCCAGGTACACATACCTCAGGGTCCCTGCACTTCCGCTACCTGAAATACACTCCCTCGGGTATTTACATGGCACATTTGCTCTCCTCACCCCAGTGTCTGCTCAAGTATCAGAGGCCTTTCTGATCATTCTACCTACACCAGATGCTGTCTCTCCCCAGCCCATCTTTCTCCCTTACCTGGCATTATCTTTCTTAATAGCACTTACTACCACTTGACATATTATGCCTGTCTATGAATAAAATCTATCTTCTCCCTACATGTATTTTGTTCATTATGCCTAACACAGAGCAGATACTTAGAGAATGAATGATGTCACTGTTAATAGTGTCCATATACTTTCACACGAAGGTTAAAAGCAAGAACTCTACAGGCAGACTCGATGGTACCCAGCTATCTAATCTTAACCTCTAAACTTTGGTTTCCTTCTCTAAAATACTGATATTAGTAGGATTTACCTTATTGGGGTTATCATGAAAATCAAATGAGAGTAGCATATAGTAAGTGCTCAATAAAAACTGGAGATAATACTAATAGTTAATATATTTAGCATTCACTATGTGCCAGGCAGTGTGCTAAGCATTTTACAAACATTGTCCCACTTAATTCTCATAAAACCCCTTTAAGAGAGGTACTATTATTTCTTCCCTTTTACAGATGAGGAAATTAAAATTCAGAGGTTAAGTAACTTCCCAACGTCACATAGCTGATAAGGGGCAGAGCCAGGATCAGAACCCAAGGTCTCTGTTTCCAGTGTCTGTTCTCATCCATTATTCTGCTTTGATTACAAATTCTTTCTATTGCATAGTTCCTCGTTTCCTAAAAATTCCAAGTGTTCACCACAAGAAGTGAACTCTAGAGACATATTTTTCAAAAAGTATCTCATCTCTTCTGTCCCTCCCCACCATAACTAATGTTAATAGTTAAGTAAACGTCCATACCTTTCTACTTTCTCACATACTAATAGAATTTATTAGTTTCTTTTGTTTTAGAAAATAGGTTCATATTGCATACATATTACTCTGCTTTTCTCACTCGCAATCACGGACATTTCTCTGGGTCAAACCATAATTCATTTTTTAAAAAATAGCTACAAAAATACTCCATAGTATGGCTTTAGCACAATTTAGCAAACCAGCTTCCCACTCATAGACATCCAATTGTTTCCAAGCAATGCTTCAAGCGTATATGGCTGCTATGGTGTCTACAGATCAAGTTCCAAAGTGAGATTGCGAGGCAAAGCGTATTCTTAAAATGTCCGTAATTGAATATTACTTTTTTTAAAGGTTTATTTATTTATTTGACAGAGAGAGAGAGAGAGAGAACACAAGCAGGGGCGGCAGAGGGAGAGAGAGAGAGAGAATCTCAAGCAGAGATTGAGACACGGGGCTTGATCTTATAACACTGAGATTGTGACCTGAGCTGAAATCAAGAGTCAGATGCTTAACCAACTGAGCCATCCAGGAGCCCCTGAGTATTCCTTTCTAAAAAGGTGTGAAAACAATTCACATTGTCACCAGCGTTATTTACAAGTTTCCAGGCAACTTCATCGGCACCACATATTAATCTTAAAAAGTTTTGCCAGTCTGATGGGAGTGTACATTTTTAAAACATAGATGGGCTTATACTATACATCCTATCCTGCAACTGGCTTTTTTCTCCTCAACAATATATCACGGACATCTCTTCAACAGATGTAAAATGTTGCTGCTTATGTCATACAATCACCTCTGTGACCTGGAGCACATTTCTTTCCCACCTGGAACAGCTGATCTACGAAAGAAATGGGGATGACAACGTTGATCTTCCTGCATTGACCAGAGAAGGCAGAAATTATTTCAAACCCAGTACAGAGGCACTCCCTGCCCAATGGGCGAGCTATCCTCCACAAGACAGACCATAACAAGTGGCAAGGGTGGCAAGGGTGTGGACGAAATCGGGACCTTCATACAGTGCTGCTGGGATGTAAAATAGTGTGACCTCTTTGGAAAACGGTCCGGCAGTTCCTCAAAACATTCAATATAGAGTTACCACATTTCTACGCCTCGGTACATGCCCAAGAGAAATCAAAACATCATAGCAACATTATTTATTATAGCCCCAAAGTGGAAACAAGCCAGCTATCCATCAGTTGACAAACGGATAAACAAAATATAGTGTACTCCTACTACGGAATATTAGTCAGCAATTTAAAAAACTGAACTACCGATACCAGGATGAGCGGCGAAAGCATGTGCTAAGTAAAAGAAGCCAGACACAACCTATCACATATTGTGTGATCCCATTTATATGAAATGTTCACAATAGGCAAATCCAGAGAGACAGAAAGCAGAATAGAGGTTGCCAGTGAGGGGGTGGGGGGTGTGAGGGAAACAGGGAATGACTGTTAAATGGGTACCGGGTTCCTTTTGGGAATAAGAGTGTTCTAGAATTAGAGGGTGATAATGGTTGTACAAACTTGTGAATATACTAAAACCACTGAGTTTTATACTTTAATGAACAAATAACACGCCCGTGGCCTTTACTTCTCTTTCCACATCAACATTTGGGTCTCTCTATTCTCCCTCCCCCCCACCCCAGCATCTCCACCCCCAGTTTAATTATCTTGATCCCTAGAGAGGAGGCAACGGGGTTTCTTTTCAAAGCTGCCTAGGTCGGGTTTGTGCACTGCCCCTCCCTCACAGACCCAACCCCCTCCTCTTTGTACCCAGATCGTTTACTTATTAAACCAATTAGATTAAATGACTCACATTGCACCCTTGGGCCTGAGGCGGGATAAACAGCTCACAAGAGTCTGACTTACACTTGAAAGGGCTGCTTCGCTCTCCTACCACCTGTCCACTGCTGCCCAAGTCATTTCTTTTTTTTTTAAGATTTTATTTATTTATTCGACAGAGATAGAGACAGCCAGCGAGCGAGAGAGAGAACACAAACAGGGGAAGTGGGAGAGGAAGAAGCAGGCTCATAGCGGAGGAGCCTGATGTGGGGCTCGATCCCATAACGCCAGGATCACGCCCTGAGCCAAAGGCAGACGCTTAACCGCTGTGCCACCCAGGCGCCCCTGCCCAAGTCATTTCTGAGACCACTGGAAGAAACCTGAGGCTAAGGGGTTGTTGCTACCCCCACCTACTGAGCTCTCACCTGCAAAGAAGGCCACACCAACCGCTCAAAGAGTGGATACAATAGTCTTATTTCATTGCTTACCAGGCCAGCAGGCAATCAGCTCAGCACCTGGGCAAATGTTTGCAGGGTTCCTGGTTTTTCAAAGACTTGTCATGTGTAAGACTGCCAGGAGGGTATCTGGAGCCCTCCTGCCTGCCCTTTGCTGCCACATCCTAGCCTCAAACAGTGGTATCGCACTTTGGGTGCTCTGTCCCTGCCAAAACTCACTGGAGTTGAATGTCTTGGAGATGCCAGGCAGCTAACTCCCGAAGTAATCTGGACATAGGTGAAAAATAAGGATCAGGCTCTAGATGATCTCTCCAGGCTCTAAGATTGGTGAATTTGCACTTCCACAAATGCGGACTAAATTCTCTAGGTCCTGGAGGTGAACAGAGGTCTGTTGAACAAGGTCTCCATCTGCAGAGAAGTCTCAGTGGTCCAGTAAGATAAGAGAGGACTAACACATAAGTACTAATTTTGATATCATGCAGCAAGGATGAAATAAAGCATAGAGGCTCTCCTGGAGCGTGGAGAAAAGGTTTCCCGGTGTCCTCCCCTCCCTGCTCCCACTACCCCACCCACAGCACACTTCTCTGCCCCTGCAGCCTCAGGCACCGGACACACATTATCAAGCCTGTCAGGAGCATCTCTAGGCCACGGTTAGAACCAGCTCTGCTCTCACACCTCCTTCCAAACACCACCTCGGAGGCATCCCTCCTGACAGCCTGGAATCCAGGAGAGAGGTGTGATTTGAGTCAGATTCTGTCCTGGAGTGGAACCACATCCTCTTGCCACCCCCCCACCCAGGCATTTCCGCCTTTGTATATTTATAAGACTCTCTTAAAATAGGTCCCAGCAAACAGGAGCAGAGACCTGATTTGGGTCGATGAAATCAGCATTTGGGAGAGTGAAGACTCCCTCCTGAGAGCAAAGTTGCTATTTTTTCTCCTATCCCATATCCGGGTTTCAGTATCATCCAAATCCCCCAGGAAGCCTCCCCCTCCCCCACTCAGTGTTGCTTCCTGAGTTTCTCCGGCCCTGGAAACCTCCCTCTCTCCTGTCCTCTCAGTGCAGATGAGTCTCCTGAAACAGTGACCCCAGGCCACCTTCTGATGCTCGCTTATTATTATTATTATTATTATTATTACTATTATTATTATTACTGAGAGAAGGGCGGGAGGGCGAAGGAGTGGGGGAGGGGCAACGGGAGAGAGAGAGAATCCTAAGTAGGCTCCATGCCCAGCACAGAGCCCCACACACCGCACGGGGCTCAATCTCACAACCCTGATATCATGACCTGAGCCGAAATCAGAGTCGGAGCCTTAACCTTAACCGACTGAGCCACCCAGGCGTTCCTAATACTCACTTATTAAGCAATTACACTTGCAAAGTACTTGTTGGCCGTCAGCCCTTTTGCTCAACAAGCCCATCCACCCACTCCTAAATGGGGTCCAAGTTCCATAAAGGAGGGGGAGAAAAGGGACAACGGAAGGTCTGTAGGTGCAGATGTCCTGGACCTACACCCTCTGCCTCAGGACAAGTTGTCCACCATCCCTGAAGTGCTGGAAAGCAGGCAGAGATGGGGAAAGCAGTAGCATGGGAGTGTGTCTCAGATACCTGCTGAGACCTGGCAGAGATTCTGTGCTGGGTGAGAAAAACCAGCTGAGTGTGCTGTGTCTACACCTTTCCTAACTGGAGCAACTCCCTCACAAGGCATTCGGAGCCTGGTGCCTCGCCTAGCTGGGGTCACGCGCGGTCCTGTCCGTCCGCCTCCCTAGGCTGCATGGCAGAAAAGGACTCTGGCTCCCAGGCTCCTTCTTGAGAAAGGGCTGATTCTATTTTGCAGTGTGGGAAGCCTGCTGGGGGGCTCTGTGGAATGAGACAAAGAGGGCTGTCTACGGCTTCCCTTCCTCTGGCTTCAGCCAGAGGAGGCCAGTCCTGGGAGTGCATTTGTAGGCCCAGGACGCGGGAGGACAGCCCTGGAGCTCTGTTGGAAACGAGGGGTCAGAGGCAGAGAACAGGGGGCCTGGATGCTGGTGAATGTTTAAGCGGGAAGGTGCGAGGCACATCAGAGGCTACGCTGTTCCCAGGGACGTCCGCAGAAAACCAAACCTCGGTGAAATAGGTGAAAGGTTAAAATCAGATAGTTGTTTCAAAATATGTACTCGCCCTTCTGAGGTGACAGAAACCATCTGCGAAAGATGCGTAAGCTTTGTCTTCATCAGCTCATACTAATGGGAGGTCCAGCCTGCGCGGCAGGGGAGTGAGAGAAGACGTTCTGTCCCCACTGGCTGCGGGACCTCAGGCTACAGGAGTTTTTAGATCTTTTCTAGTTATAATTGATAATCATCAGAAGTTTCCCTCACAGGTTTATACTAACCTTCTACTCAAGCACTCCTGACAGGTGGCCACCAAGCCACTGCTAGAAATAGCCAGTGACAGGGAGTGTTCTGCCTGCCAAGGTGGTTGCCCCACTGTTGGTTCATACTGTTAACCAAATTCTTGTGTTTTGCAGGGCCTCCCAGAACAAGCCCTTCATGGGAAAGGGCTTCAACCAGAAGCGTCAACTCTCACACCCGCAGAGGCACACGTGGGGTGCAGAGGGGCAGGGTGCCAGCAGCACCGCAGGCCACTTGGTTGCTTTTCTCTGAGTTCTGTCAGTCCATTCCCACCCGAGTTCTCCGCCTCCGAGAGTGTCCGAACTCTGAGACAGCAGGAAGTGTCTACTTTACGAGACAGCACCTAGGCTCAGGGACAGACAGGTGCTCTCTGCCAAGGGCAGTGTAAAATGATGGGGTAGAGCCATGCCATGGCGATTTTAAAGGTGGGCAAAGCCTCACTCACTAACCCTGAAACATGTTCAAAACATATGGTTATGTGAAAAAATGTTGCCATACAATGTTACAAAAGTGAAATGATCTAAAAAAAGTTTTTTTTTTAAACTGTCACAGCCAAGAACAGCCTAAGGAGACATAAATGAATATAATGCGATGATGTGAATGGAATCCTGAACAGAAAAAGGACATTTGAAAGGGAATAAGAATAAAGTATGTACCCTAATTAATAACAATGAATCAATATTAGTTTATTAATTATAACAAATGTACCATACTAATGTTAAGACATTAATAACAGAGGAAACGGGGTGTAAGGTAAATAAGAACTCCCTAGGAGCTGGCTCAGTCAGTGGAGTGGCAAGACTGATCTCAGTGGTGGTGAGGTCCAGCCCCACGTTGGACTTCGAACCCCACATTGGGTGTGGAGCCTTAAAAAAAAAAAAAAAAAAAAGAACTCCTTGTACTATCTTTGCAATTTTTTGTGAATATAAAACTATTCTAAAATAAAAGTTTTATTTTAAAATGTACTTATGTCAGGGAGCCTGGGTGGCTCAGTTGATTAAGCGTCCGACTTGATTTCGGCTCAGGTCATGATCTCAGGGTCATGGGATTGAGCCCCAAGTCGGGCTCTGCACTCAGTGTGGAGTCTGCTTATTCCTCTCTCTTCTCCCCCAGCTCATGCTCTCTCTCTCCAAACATAAATAAACAAAAACTCTTTTTTAAAAATGTACTTATATCTACAAATAGAGAGGTTTACCTGTGTACATGAGTCATACAGGCATAAAGGAAACTCAGGAAGGCATATTAAACTTTTTAGGGTTCTTACCCCTAGGAAGACACTGTTTACATTATACACTTGTAATTTTTTTAAAAAATGTATTTAAGTAGTAGAGATAGGAATGAAAATATAGGAGAATCAAAACTGGAACATTTTGTCATTTTCTGTTGTTCCTGTGATAGGAAGAGCACAGGCCTAGGTGTCCGGAGGCCAGAGTTTTTGGTCCTCGTTCTCCTGCTAGCTTTGTGATCCCAGTGACCCTCTCAGACAGACCCTCCGTTTTCTCACCTATAAAATGATGACATTTAGGGGCATTCCAAATGTTACCCTCTGTGATTTGATGATAAACACACACAAAGAAAAGCCTCGTGTTGTTAGCAGATCCATCAACGTTTCCTTTAAATAACAAAGCCCCCTAATGCATTTCAAAGTATTTCAGCCCCTAAAAAAATCTGAACCACATAGAATTTTTCAGGGATATATCTACAGGTACACTGTAGTTTTAGAAGTTAAAGAAAAAAAAAGGGGGAGACAAATTGGGTTACAGGCTGATTTTTAAGAAGACTACTGGCTGATGCTTAACTGGCTCGAATCTATGCAAATGAAGGAAGACAAAAAAAGATGGATGGAGTTGCAAATGGCAATGCTCCCACTTGTCTCTGATCTAGGGCTCTTCATGGGAGAGGGTTGAAAATCCTTGGCGGGTTCCACAGAGCTTTGTTTCCAGTTCCCCATTCACCTCCCCCAACTCCTATCAACTCCAGATGCAGGACAATTTGAGAGGCAGACCTATTCAGACCCCTATCTCTCTGAAGATAGCAATCGTGGACCTGGTAATGTGAAACAAGGGTCTTCAGGACACCATCCCCCATGACAGCAAAGTGTGCCAGGGAGACAATATCTCATCCATTGCAAACATTCTGAAAATGGGATGAGAAAGAATGAGAGAAGCCAGGAACCACAAAAGTCAAACCTAAGGATAGGGGCAAATTTCTCCCCCAGGCAAATTTCAGCAAGAGCCAGATCTTAATTTGGGGTTTATCCGAAGCAACTCACCTATCCAAGAAGGATGGGATGGAGGGGGCAGTGTAGATAGGACCCTCCTTTCCCTGGCTGGGCTCTTGGGAGTCCAAGGTTGGAGACTGCAGTGGGAATCAACAGGGAAGAAGGCTGTTGTGAGAGCCACTGTTGCTGTTGCCATTTCTCCGGGTAAAGTCAGCATGGTGGTCACCTGTAGCTCTCTTTATTCTTTCACCGATGATAATTTATTCTAGGACGACAGCCAAACCCCAGGTTGTCTCAAAGCACAGCTACCAAGTAACTAGTTAGTTCCCTGGTTACATAGCGTAGACTATCTGTTAAATCTTATGATGAAGTCTTCATAAGACCAGAGGGATATGTATATGCACATGGAGGGAGGGGTGTGGGGTTTGAGGGCAGAGGGTAAAGAAAGAAATAGAAGGTTTAGGAATTTATCCTAATTTTAAAGAGTTTTTATATCCTCAAATTTGAGAACACTAGACTAATATGAAGAGAAAAAATAGATTTTTACAAAAGCACCAGCAAATATAACTTAATACAGCACAGACTAGTAGGTAGACGGTACACTAGTAAGTAAACGGTACACGCAGAATAATGGAGTGATTGGTATTGAATGGAGTTATTCTTTGGCTTCTTGAAAGTAGTAAATTTTTATAGGAGCCCAGCCTAGGCTCTCCGTGAGGTGAATTACTAACTGTGGCATTCAAGGCAGACAGGACTTTGGATCTGAAAGTCAGACCCACACTTTCATCCTGGTTCTGCACTCACCCATGCTGCCATCTTTGGTGAGTGGTGGCCCCTTTTCTGTTCTGGCTTTATGTCATAAAATAATAACGTTGCCCTTTCCAGGATGTTATAAGCATCAAAAAACGCCCATGTGCCTGCCCGCACACACACCTACACACACACCTACACACACACACACACACACACACACACACAAACCCATTACATATATAATTTGTGCTATGAGGTCCACGGAGGGAAAAAGTGCAAAGATCAATTCAAACCAGGTCTGCTTATTAGTTTCCAACATGAAATAAAAGAGATTTCAAAAGCAAACCGAACTGAATAGTGGTCTGTGTGATGTAGTCCACGCTCGTGCATGTGTCATACGCACGTGTCAGCAAATACAATTAGTCTATCAATGACCCACCACTCGGCACAAAGAGGGGAAGAGACCCGCTTGGCAGGACACTAGTTCTGCCCAGTTCTGTGAGCTGTCTCAGCTAGTTTCTCCCTTATCTCAGCGGGACACCCAAAGCCTACTCCTCTCCCCCTCCACCGCTGCCAATGATTTTACAACTGTGGCTGGGCACAGCCTGTAATTGCCTCCTTCTTCCCATAAAACCTACTGCCTTCTGGCAGCTTTTGGATTTCAAAGATACTAGAGGCCTGTGGTAACAACAGCCTTCTCTGGAAATCCTTCTCGGTCTGTACTCCTGGGCTTCCTCAGCTCCCTTCTTTCCCCAGCTCATCTGCTTCTCTAATTGTCTTTCTTCAGCCTTCCTTCTTTCCCTGGGGTGACATAGGAGACTCCCCCAGTTTCTGACTAAGGAGGTCCAAAGGAGAGAGGGAGGGGTGTGAGGACAGTGCTGTGGGCAGCGGAGACATGGCTTTGTCTTGTTATCTTTAGCTACTGTGCAAGAAATCAATCTTACTGTACCTTTTCTCCGTAACTAACTCTGCCGATTGGTGGGGGAGGGGAGGGGAGCGTTAAAATCTCATTGTCTGGGACGCCTGGGTGGCTCAGTCAGTTAACTGTCTGGCTCTTGATGTCAGCTCAGGTCATGATCTCAGGTTCGTGAGATCAAACCCTACATAGGGCTCCACACTGAGCATGGAGTCTGCTTAAGATTCTCTCTCTCCCTCTGCACTGCCCCCTTCCTCCCTCAAAAATAAATTTAAAATCTCATTGTCTAAGGGCTGCCTGCTCAGCTTTAGGCTAGTAGTACTTGATAATACAAGGCAGGCTTATCTGTCACCTTGGCCAAACATCCTGGGGTACAAAGAAATGATCCTTGATTAGCGACCCAGTGACCGGCTGATAGAGCCTCCAGGCAAAGTGCCAGAGAAAGGGACATGACTCAGTCAATGGGCTTTAGAGTCACACAGACCTGCATTTGCCTCTTGGCCTTGCCATTTATCAGGTACACATCCTTGGACAGATTCTTACTCTCACTGAGCTTTGGTCTTCTCAACCAAAAACTGGAGTTAACAAGATAGAGCAGAACGGAACTGAAAGAAACCTTCAAGTGGAATCATTGAACCAGACAGTATTTTTTAATTGAAGATCACATCCCATCAGTGGTCCATGAAATCTATTTAGTGGGTTGCAAACAGTATCTTTAAAAAATGAAAAATGTCCCAGTATCCCCCATAGTTGCAATAAGTATTGTACTGTTAAACTTTTGTTCCAGTTATGTCTACATGTAAGTGGGTGTGTTGTACTGGCAATGTAAAGTGTACTTTCTTGGTGGACCATGGTAACAAATTTGAGTTCCTGTCATGGAAGGATCGGCAGAGATCTGGAGAAGAAGTAGCTGATGATGTCGCAACAGCCTCCCACATGGAATAAAGGTTGACCTAAAACTCATTCATTTTTCCTAAACTAACGACCCAGCCTGCATTCGCACACATACTCCCAGAAGCTCTCTTCCAGTGTCTTCCTCCGTGTCCCTCCCCAAACCCTGGGCCTTTGGCTCAGCATCCGTACTGCAGCTCCACGGGCGGGGCCTGGCTGCATCTCCCCAGTCAAACCATAAGCTCCCCAAGCGCAGGCTGGTAACTTCTTATGCTTTCTCAACAGCCGGCAGTACAGGCTCTGCACAGTGGGTGTTCAACAGCCAGGGGGTGGGCCCAGGCTTGCGCAGGGAGAAGGGCAACTGGGTCCCTTTAGAATCGGACTCAACAAGCACTGTGTTGGTGCTATTTCTGACATCATATTTAATTTCAAAGGAACCCCATGAGGCAGCAGGGAGGTCAGGAATTATTATTCCAATTTGAAGGGTAAAGAAACTGAGGTCCACCCAACAAGGAAGCAGCAGAGATTTGAATGCTAGTCCAATTTTCTTATTACTAACTCATTCATTTCTTCATTTATTCTTTCAACAGATACTTAATGAATGCCTGCTATATGGTAGGCACTGTGCCCAACAATGAAGACATACAGATGAACAGTCACTGACCTCAAATAAGAGGTAACAGGCACTTAACACTTGAATATGGTAAATGTGGGGTGCCTGGGTGGCACAGCGGTTAAGCGTCTGCCTTCGGCTCAGGGCGTGATCCCGGCGTTATGGGATCGAGCCCCGCGTCGGGCTCCTCCGCTGGGAGCCTGCTTCTTCCTCTCCCACTCCCCCTGCTTGTGTTCCCTCTCTCGCTGGCTGTCTCTCTCTCTGTCGAATAAATTAAAAAAAAAAAAAGACTCCAGCTGGAAGGGACGCCTGAGTGGCTCAGTTGATTGGGCGTCTGCCTCCAGCTCAGGTCGTGGTCCCAGGGTCCTGGGATTGAGCCCCACATCCAGTTCCTTGCTCAGCAGGGACCCTGCTTCTCCCTCTGCCTGCTGCTCCTCCTGCTTGTACTTGCGCTCTCTCTCTCTGACAAATGGATGGATAAAATCTTAAAAAAAAATGAATATGGTAAATGCTTAGAAAGAGGGTTGGAGAGAGGCGGCTGAATTGGAGACACGTTTCATGACTGTATGGGGGAGGTGAGAGGACTAGCAGTTTTTATATTTTACTTAAATTCAACTCTATAGTGTTGGATTTTCTTTTCCTTTCTTTCTCTCTCTCTTTCTTTTTTTTTTAAACAACGAGCGTGCATTACTTTTACAATCTTAAAAAGGAAGTAGGTGGTCAACAGTGTCAAATGCTGCAGAGGTGAGTGGGATGAGGTTGGAGAATTGGGCTCTACCAAGGTTCACAGACCTCAGGTGACTTGCTTTGGTAATCAAGGGCTCACATGCCTGGTAAACATTAAGAAAGGGAAGAGCAGAATTTGGTTCAGGGGCGAAGGGGAGGTGGGGAGTGGAGGGAAGAAGAGAAGCTGACCGTGGCATCTTTCATCTGACAAGCTCCAAGCTTCTGAAAGATGTTCACTCACTACTCCACACAGCAAGGCGGAGTTAGCAGTGAGCCTGAGGTACATTTCCCAGGTCAGAAATCTGAGACACAGATGGGAAGGATGCTTGGTGCAAGAGCCTGCAAAGGATTTGACACCTGACAGAAGAGAAGTCATGGCTCCCAAGAAACTCTTTGAGGGAGGTGGCGTTTGGAAGGAAGAAGATGGCGTGTGAGCGCAGTCAGGGTCCTGTGGCCAAGGACCTCTGAGATAGTGGGGCGTGGTCACTAAGTGGGTGGTGGATAGGTATGTAGGTGAGAGAGAACAGGTAAGCAAGGCCGAGGCTGTAAAGCAGGGAGGCCTTGTGGTCACGTGAGTCACTGCGCACACTCCCTACAATTCCCAGGATCTCACTGCTGGGAAACATCAGTCAGCGCTTGCAAACTCCAAACATCCTACCTATTGCCTCTGCTGAGTCACTGCATCTGTCTAGTGGTTCCTACTCGGGAACTTGTTTAAACAAAAAGGAAACAGTGCTCATGGATGTCACTCCTCCTCAGATAATAGCAAGGACTTTCATACTCTGCATGTGTGTGCTAAGAATACCACTCACCGCTTCACTGGCTTCCCAGATTTTAACTTCTCTCCTTAGGTCTTTCTTGGCCTCTCTTCCTGAGATTTTTCATTTCCTCTTTTTTCTGTCTGTGGTTTCTCCTTTCTTCTTCCAATCTCTCTGCATCTGTCTCCCAGCCCTCTATCCCTATGCCGCTTTCCACGTCCCTATCATTTGGAACTAATGCAAAACTGGGAGAACTCTCAAGGCGGTGCTATAATATTCCACCTCCAAGGAAGTCCCCCCAGGGGCATAATTATGAGGCACTGAGTGCAGCTGCCAGGCAGAAGAGGAGCTCAGCAATGACAGCTGCTACAAGTCAGAGCGTCTGACAAAGACAAGGGGGCAGGAGGGTGCTGGAGGCCCAGCTCAGGACACAGGAAGCCCTGTCAACAGGTGGCTTGAGCAAGGTCAGCCAACTGGGTCCATGCCCTAAGGGGACGTGATGGAGAAATCACTCATAAACAAGCTAATCTGCCTAGACCGGATCTCCCCTCCTAGGATAGAAACCTGATCCTTACCCTGTGTGTTTAGTTTATCGTGAAGCCCAACAAGATCCCTGGGCTTCTTTTCCCCTTGTCCTTTACTCTCAGACTTCGGGGACACCTACATCTCACTGGGGCAATGGAACAAGCTCTACGACAGAGGAAGTAATAAAGGGTGGGGAAAAGACCCCCATCCCAACTGGCTAGGGAGCACTCAAACTTTTACACTGGCCCATCAGTCAATCCTATGCACTGAGCACCTGATGCAGGTAGACTGTGGCACCGGGTTCTGTGTGAAGAGGCAGAGGCAGGAGATGACACTCACCTTGTTGAGAGAATAGGGTAGTTCCTGATTTGGTGCCTATCAGGAACATCTAAAAGTACTTAATAAAAATAATGATTCCTGGACCCTACCATACCAACAAAATTAGAATTTCATGTATTTAACAACGTCTCGTGATTCATTAGCACCACCAACTTTGGGGACCCAACAGATCACATCACTGTGCAAACCCCCACCTCTAGTCTCTGACCTCTACTTCTCTAAGCTTTGTGTAAAGATAACATTAGAAAGGATGCTGTTTCCTGCTTAGAATATGGAAAACAATAATTATAGGAGTCCGATCTCAGTTAATTTTCACAATAACCCTACCAATAGGGTAGTATGAGTAGTACTATCCCCATTTTATGGATGAAGAAAGTTAAGGTGAAAGAGGTTAAATAATTTGTCAAGGAATACTCAGCTAAGTAAGAGGTGGAGCTAGGATTCAAACTCAGGTTTACCTAGGCGTGAGTTTCAAATACTTGACCAGGGCTACGACACCAGCCCTGATGACTGAGAATAAATGCCAGCCCTGGCAATGGAGCACAGTACTGGAGACTCACTAATGGGCAGGCATTGCCTCTTTAGTTGTTAGGTTGTAGGGAGGTTTAGAGAGTTAACAAATGAATTTTTGAGTGCCTGCCCCAGGCAAGACACTATTCCAGGTACAGAGAGCATGGGCTCTACATTGCACTATGGTCCATGTAACTCACACAAAGTGTGTGTTTGCACTTACATATGGCCTGCTTCATTTACTTAAGTTACCTGCTTGGACCTTAAGTTTCTGACCCCCCCCCCGCCCCGAGCTAAATGTACAAAGGTAGAATGGCCAACACCAGGTACACAACTCTCATGATGCTATCCCGGCACCATCTCAAGCTTCCTAAAGTGAGACTCTCAGTCCCTAGAAGCTTCTCCAGCCCCCTAAAACAGTCCTGTCCTCAGATTTTACGTTGTTGGGGTCTCTGGGTTCTGACCCAGACTCCTACCAGATTTTGGGTCTTCTCTCCACACCAAAGCTCCATTGTTGTGCCCCTAGATTCATCAACTTGCCATTTATCATTGGATTTCCCAATTCTACTATCCAGGTGACACCATCATTGAGATTCTTTTCAGGGTAGGACAATGTTCCCTTGACCGTCCAGCTTGCTGGAGGGGAGCCTCTTTAAGGATGGACTTGGGTAATCCAAGAAGACAAAGTTATACATGCTGCCTTATCAATATAAATTCCTCTACTTTGCCATTCTGCGTCTTCTAACCTAGCCCCACATGTCTGCTTTCCTCAACTTGTTATTCCAATCTGAACATTTTCTTTTTCTGTAGCTGCCATCCGGCCATACCCGCCTCTCCCACCTCTCCCAAGCCTGTCATCTTACGCATGTACAAATCCTTGCTTCCTGACTACTAATCGAAATGGGCACATGGGTAGATATAAACATACAAGGAACATATCAAGAACAAAGTAAAATCAGGAAGTCAACATTAAATGGGGCCACAGGTATAGTTATTTAAATTCGACATGGGTCAGAAAGCATCATTCTAGTGCATGGTAGGGGGCAATGATTTGGAGCATCCAAAGCAGCATAATGTAGCCTTGCAGTGACCTGTAGCCTAACGTGTCTACTCTTTGGGTGGAACAGGACATGGGTGGAAATTGTGGTATGGGAGCTGGGGAGTTGAGCATCTCATTCAAAACCACCTCTCAGCAGTAAGAAACATAAAGGTCGGCTTCATGATACCCAATCAGAAGCAGCATCAAATAGGAAGAGGGAAAAACAATCTCTCTTCAGGTCAAATATAGGTGCTGCTAAAGTATTAATAAGCCCAGGACAAAGCACAGAAGACTTGGCAAATGGCCAGGGCAGTGGGGGTGAGGAGGGCATAAAGCTAGAAGGTTAAGGCAGGTCTGTTTATTGTTCAGCCACTACACAGGAAATCTGGGGTGGGAGTGGAAGAGGACGGAGGGGTGAGGGTGGGAAGAGCTAAGGAACCCAATGTGCACCAGCCCCAGGAGGGGACTTAAGGATTGCGGTGACTGGAAACAACCTGAGGTGCTTAGAGTAGGAAATCAAAAGGCTTTGAGGATGGTTGTGCTATTGAACAAGAGGCACGACAAGAAGATGGCAAGAACAACTTAGGAATGCTGGGTTTGGGAATGTTGGTGACGAAAACAAGAAAAATAAAATGTCTACATCCTGACTTGGAGATAAGGTGATATGTAGGAATGGAGAGGGAGAGGCGCGCCTGGGTGGCTCGGTTGGGTTGAGCGTCCGATTCTTGGTTTTGGCTCAGGTCATGATCCCAGGATGTGAGATTGAGCCCTGCACTGGGGTCCAAGCCCAGTGGTAAGTCTGCTTGAGATTCTCTCTCCCTCTCCCTCTGCCCTTCCCCCAGCCCACGCACATGCTCTCTCTCTCTCAAATAAATAAATAAATCCTTAAAAAAAATGGAGGGGGGAGACCAAGCATGACAGGGAAGAAGCTACTACCTGTCCAATGCAACAAGAATGAATGAAGTCAGTTCTTCAGAAAATTAAACAAATATTTACCATACAACCCAGTAATTTTACTCCTAAGTATATCCCCAAAAGAGTTGAAAATGGGAATTCAAAGAAATACTTGTACGTCAATGTTCATAGCAGCACTACTTACAATAGCCAAGGTAGAAGCAAACCAAATGTCCATCAACAGGTAAATGGATAAATGAATATTCTTCACCCATAGAAAGGAATGAAGTACTACTAACATGCTACGATATGGATGAATCTTGAAAACATTATGCCACAAGGGAAACAGAAGAAAAAATGAACTTGTGGGACTTCATCGAAATAAAAAGCTTCTGCACAGCCAAGGAAACAGTCAAAAAAACTAAGAGGCAGCCCACGGAATGGGAGAATATATTTGCAAATGACACTACAGATAAAAGACTGGTATCCAAGATCTACAAAGAACTTCTTAAACTCGATACACATGAAACAAATAATCAAATCAAAAAATGGGCAGAAGATAAGAAAAGACACTTTTCCAATGAAGACATACAAATGGCTAACAGACACATGAAAAAATGTTCAAAATCATTAGCCATCAGGGAAATTCAAATCAAAACCACCTTGAGATACCACCTTGCACCAGTTAGAATGGCAAAAATTGACAAGGCAGGAAACAAGAAATGTTGGAGAGGATGTGGAGAAAGGGGATCCCTCTTACACTGTTGGTGGGAATGCAAGTTGGTACAACCACTCTGGAAAACAGTGTGGAGGTCCCTTAAAAAGTTAAAAATTGAGCTACCCTATGATCCAGCAATTGCACTACTGGGTATTTACCCCAAAGATACAGACGTAGTGAAGAGAAGGGCCATATGCACCCCAATGTTCATAGCAGCATTGTCCACAATAGCTAAATCATGGAAGGAGCTGAGATGCCCTTCAACAGATGACTGGATTAAGAAGATGTGGTCCAGGGGCGCCTGGGTGGCACAGTGGTTAAGCGTCTGCCTTCGGCTCAGGGCGTGATCCTGGCGTTCTGGGATCGAGCCCCACATCAGGCTCCTCCACTGGGAGCCTGCTTCTTCCTCTCCCACTCCCCCTGCTTGTGTTCCCTCTCTCGCTGGCTGTCTCTATCTCTGTCAAATAAATAAATAAAATCTTAAAAAAAAAAAAAAGATGTGGTCCATATATACAATGGAATATTACTCAGCTATCAGAAAGAACGATTTCTCAACATTTGCTGCAACATGGACGGCACTGGAGGAGATTATGCTAAGTGAAATAAGTCAAGCAGAGAAAGACAATTATCATATGGTTTCTCTCACCTATGGAACATGAGAACTAGGAAGATCGGTAGGAGAAGAAAGGGATAAAGAAAGGGGGGGGGTAATCAGAAGAGGGAATGAAGCATGAGAGACTATGGACTCTGAGAAACAAACTGAGGGCTTCAGAGGGGAGGGGAGTAGGGGAATGGGATAGGCCGGTGATGGGTAGTAAGGAGGGCACATATTGCATGGTACACTGGGTGTTATACGCAACTAATGAATCATCGAACTTTACATAAAAAACCAGGGATGTACTGTATGGTGATTAACATAATATAATAAAAAAACATTAAAAAAAAAAAAAAGAAGATGTGGTCCATATATACAATGGACTATTACTCAGCCATCAGAAAGAACGATTACCCAACATTTGCAGCAACATGGACGGGACTGGAGGAGATTATGCTAAGTGAAATAAGTCAAGCAGAGAAAGACAATTATCATATGGTTTCACTCATTTATGGAACATAAGAAATAGGAAGATCGGTAGGAGAAGAAAGGGAAGAATGAAGGAGGGGTAAACAGAAGGGGGAATGAACCATGAGAGACTGTGGACTCTGGGATACAAACTGAGGGCTTCAGAGGGGAGGGGGGTGGGGGAATGGGATAGGCCGGTGATGGGTATTAAGGAGGGCACATATTGCATGGTGCACTGGGTGTTATACGCAAATAATGAATCATGGAACATTGCATCAAAAACTGGGGATGTACTGTATGGTGACTAATATAACAAAATAAAAATTATAAAAAAAAATAAATAAAAAATAAAAATAAATTTAAAAAAAGAAAACATTGTGCCAAGTAAAAGAAGCCAGACACAGAAGTCACATATTATATGAATTCGTTTATACAAAACATCCAGAATAAGTAAATCCAAAGAGACAGAAAGCAGCTTAGAGGTTGTCAAGAGCCTGGGGGTAAAAGGAATGGAGAATGACTACTGCATGGGTAGAGTCTCCTTTGGGGATGATAAAAAATGTTTTGGAACTAAATAACACTGTCAATGTAATAAATGCCACTGAATTGTACACTTTATTATTTATAAAGATTTTATTTATTTATTTGACTGAGAGAGTGTGAGCGGCGGGGCGGGGGGGGGGTGGGGGAGGAGCAGAGGGAGAGGAACAAGTCAACTCTGCACTGAACATGGAGCCCAATGCGGGGCTCAATCCTATCACCCTGGGATCATGACCTGAGCCAAAATCAAGAGTTGGATGCTTAACAAACTGAGCCACCCAGGTGCCCCCTGAATTGTACAATTTAAAAGGTCAATATTATATGAATTTCACCTCAATTTAAAAAAAACAAGTGAATAAATGAATGAGTGAATGAATGAAGGCAGCAAGGGAGTCTAGGGAACAAGGCTTAAAGATATCAAAATAGAAAGGCAGGAACCAGAGATGGGCAAGGGACAGAGATACTACCCTTTGTTCTCTACTTCTCAATTCTTTTTCTGCCATGATCCTTGACAGGTGACAGGGCATGACATATCTATGGGCATATTTTAGAGTTTTTCACAATTCTCAAGAACCTAACAAATTCCAACCTTTTCTCTACCCCTCAAGAAAGGGTACTGGAATACACGTGAGGGACAAGGATGTAAAACTTTTATACTTATAGATACATATACAGACATAAAATATATACTATTAGTAAAATATAATAAATGTATACTTTTTTTTTTAAAGATTTTATTTATTCATTCGACAGAGATAGAGACAGCCAGCGAGAGAGGGAACACAAGCAGGGGGAGTGGGAGAGGAAGAAGCAGGCTCATAGCGGAAGAGCCTGATGTGGGGCTCGATCCCATAACGCCGGGATCACGCCCTGAGCCGAAGGCAGACGTTCAACCGCTGTGCCACCCAGGCGCCCCAATAAATGTATACTTTTAAATTTTAAATCATTCATGGGTGCCTGGGTGGCTCAGTTGGTTGAGTGTCTGCCTTTGGTTCACGTCATGATCCAGACGTCCTGGGATTGAGCCCCGCTTTAGGCTTCCTGCTCAGTGGGGAGCCTGCTTCTCCCTCTGCCCCTCCCCTGGCTCTTGCTCGCTCACCCGCTCTCTCTCGCTCTCTCTCTCTCAAAAATAAATAAATAAAATCTTTAAAAAATTTTTTAAATCATTCATGAACACTGATATTCCTGTAGTTCTTAAAATCAAATGGCCCCTGCTTCCATTATTTTTTATGGGGATACAATTTTAAGTAAAGATAAGATAGCTACCCAAGGGCAAGACTTAAGCCTGAACAGCTCTGGCACAGTCAGGGCCACCATCAGTCTATTTAGTGCCTTTGTGCCCTTTCTCCAGGCACAAAGCTTGGTAAGTGGAGTTCGTGCTAGATTTTGGTTCCCACACACACCCTGGAAGGGGAGCACCTATGCAGTTTACAACATATGAGAGAAATGAGAGAAAATCTACATAAGTAGAGAAATATTCCATTTTTATGGATTGAAAGATTCAATATTACTAAGATGTCCATTCTCCCCCAATTTTATTCCATTCAAAATACCAGCAGACTTTTTCTAGAACTTAATGGGCTGACTCTAAAACGTAAAGAAAGTCTGAAGGACCATAAATAACCCCAACAATCATAAAGAAAAAGAACAAAGTTGGAAGACTTAACAAGATTTCAAAATTTACAATAAAGCAACAGCAATTAAGACAGTGTGATACTGGTGTCAAATCTGGACTGTTTCAACAGCCTAACAGAGAGTCCAAATACACACACACTTATACACACACACACACACACACACACACACACGATTATCAAAAAGGATTCCAATGTAATTCAACGGAGAAAGGAAAACAGGAAAATCTTTCCAATGGAATTGGTACATATCAATATTTGTATGGAAAAAAATTAACATTAATCCATACCTCACACCATACACAAAAATCAATTCGAAATGATCACATACCTAAACTCAAAAGCTAGGGCACCTGGGTGGCTCAGTCGGCTAAGTGTCTGCGTTCAGCTCAAGTCATGATCCCAGGGTCCTGGGATCAAACCCCACGTTCAGCTCCCTGCTCAGCGGGGAGTCTGCTTCTCCCTCTCCTTCTCCCTCTGCCCTTCCCTCCCCCACTCATGTGTGCTCTCTCTCTCTCTCTCTCAAATAAATAAACTCTTAAAAAAATAAATAAAAGAGCCTCCAAAAAAAAAAAAAAAAAGAACTACTGATAGAAGCAACAACATGGACAAATCTCAAAACCACTTCTGGTGAAAGTCCCAGACAAAAGAGTACATACAGTATGACTCCATTCACATATGAAGTTCGAGAACAGGCAAAGCAAATCTACTACAGAAATCAGAAGAGTGGTTGCCCTAAGCAGGAAATTATTAAAAAGGGGGCTTTAGGGAATATTCTGAGGTGGCTGAAAATGTTCTGTGATTTGGGTAATGGTAGCATGGGTATATACCCTGAACTAAGTGTGCAACTAAGATGCATATTACTGCATGTAAATTATTCCTCAATAAAGAAAAAAAACATACAGGAATATTCTGAGACCAAATACAAATGGGTTTTTTGGTGGGTAGGAATTTATTGGGAAAAGAAGGTACACAGATTTTATGGAGGCCTTGTGGAAAAAATGAGGATTTAAGATATACATAAATCAGATCAGGGTACCATGAATCCTCAAATCACTAT
Source organism: Ursus maritimus (assembly GCF_017311325.1). Lineage (NCBI taxonomy): Eukaryota > Metazoa > Chordata > Mammalia > Carnivora > Ursidae > Ursus > Ursus maritimus. Next base: position 3,323,353 of record NW_024425119.1, read on the forward strand.
GGGACTGAATTCCTTGCCACTCAAACTTGTCTCGTTTTTTCAGAAAGAGCTATCATATTTAGGGAATGGAATTTAGATGAGGTTAGTCTGAGAACACAGGTATGGTGCAACCTAGGAGGCTTATAAGAGAAGAGGTTAAGGAGGCTAAGGATAATGGCTGGAAAAAATGTCCATTAGTCTGGTCAATAGGAGACTTCATTTCCAGTCTGTTTACATATTTGTAAAACAAGCAGGTTTGTTCATATTATCTTTGAGATTCTATCTGCTCCAAAAGTTTTAACCTACAAGTGGAAACCCCAGCTGTGGATAACAATCATCCAGGAAACTTTTGGAAAATGTTAATGCCTGGGTCCTGCTCAGACCAAATAAATCAAAGTATCTGAGGAATGGAGGGGACGGTAAAAAGCAATTTTTTGTTTGTTTCTTTATAACTCTAGACCCTGGGGCACACATCCCACAGACCCCTCCCACAATTTTTTAAATTAGTAAACTTATTTTTTTAAGAGCAATTTGAGGGTCAAAGTAAAATTGAGCAAAAAATACAGAGTTCCTTGATACCCCCTGTCCAAAATACCCACAAACTCCCCAACTATCAACATTCTCATCAGAATGGTACATTTGTTACAATCGATGAACCCATATTGACACAGCATTGTCACCCAAAGTCCATAGTTTATGATAGGGTTACTAGTGTCTCTCTCTGCATTGTACATATTATGGGTTTTGACAAACGTATAATGACATGCAGCTACCACCGTAGTATCATACGGAATAGTTTCACTGGCCTAAAAATCCTATTTGCTCTTCGTATTCATGCCGCCCCTCCCCCTAACCCCTGGCAATCCCTGACTTTCTTCTTACGTCTCCATACTTTTGCCTTTTCCAGAATGTCAACTAGTTGTAATCACACCGCATGCGGCCTTTTCAGATTGGCTTATTTCAACGCAGTAATGTGCATTTAAGGTCCTTCCAGGTCTTTATAGAGCTTGATGGCTCATTTCTTTTCAGTACATTGTCTGAATGTACCAGTTTACTGAACCATTCACCTACAGAAGGACATCTTGATTGCTTCCAAGTGTTGGTAATTATGAATAAAGCTGCTATAAACATCTGTGTGCAGGTTTTTGTGTGGACATAATTCTTCAACTCCTTTGGGTAAATACCAAGGAGCATGACTGCTGGATTATATGGTAAGAGTATGTCTAGTTTTGAAAGAAACAGCCAAATTGCCTTCCAAAGTGACTGTACCATTTTGCATTCCCACCAGCACTGAAAGCTCCATATCCTTGCCAGAATTTGGTGTTCTCCGCATTTTGGATTTGGGCTATTCTTGCAGTGTGTGCATTGATATCTCACTGCTGTTTTCACTTGTAATTCCCTACTATCATATGATGTTGGACATATTTTTCATACGCTTATTTGTCATCGGATGTCTTTAGTGAGGTATCTGTTCATGTCTTTTGCCCATTTTTAAATCAGGCCATTCTTTTTCTTATTGTTGAATTTAAGAGTTCTTTGTATATCCTGAGCCCAGTATAAGATGTGTCTCTTTGAAATTATTTTCTCCCAGTCTGAGGCTTGTCTTCCCATTCTCTTGACATTGGTTTTTGAAAAAGTTTTTAATTGTAATAAAGTCCAGCTTATCAATTATTTCTTTTATGGATTGTGCCTTTGGTGTTCTATCTAAAAAGTCATGCCATACCCAAGGTCGTCTGGGTTTTCTCTTACGTTATCTTCTAGGAGTTTTATAGTTTTGCTTTTCAGGTTTAGGTCTATGATTCAGATTGAGTTGAATTGATTTCTGTGAGAAGTGTAAGGTCTGTGTCTAGATTCTTTTTTTTTTTTCTTTTTTTGCATGTGGAGATCCAGTTATTCCAGCACCATTTGTTGGAAAGACTATCTTTGCTCCATTCTATCACCTTTGCTCCTTTGCCAAAGATCAATTGACTATTTGTGGATCTGTTTCTTTCTCCCTTCCTTCCTTCTTTCCTCCCTCCCCCCTCCCTCCCTCTTTCCCTCTCTCTCTCTCTTTCTTTTTTTGTGGGCAGCAAAGCAAGGTTTATTGAGCAATAGCAAAGTGATTGTACGAAGCTCCCAAGGAGGGAGGGGACCCAAGAGGGTTGCCCTATGTGGGTCTGTTTCTAGGATCTCTATTTTGTTCCACTGATTTGTCCATTTCTTTCTTCTTGTTTAAAAAAAGATTTTATTTATTTATTTACGAGAGAAGAAGCAGCAGTGGGGAGGGACGGGGGGGGAAGAGAGAGAGAGAGAGAGAGAGAGAGAGAGAGAGAAGCAGACTCCCTGATAATCCGGAAGCCTGACTCGGGGCTTGATCCCAGGGCCCAGAGATCACGACCTGAGCTGAAGACAGACGTTTAACCAAGTGAGCCCCCCAGGTGCCCCACAGCGTGTAAGTTTAAAGCATACAACGTGTTGATTTGATACATTTCTATATTGCGATATGATTACCACTACAGAGTTAGCTAACACCTCTATTGTGCCACATAATTATCTTTTTTTTGTGGTGATAACAATTAAGATCTAGTCTTAACTAACTTTGAAGTTTATAACACAATATTGTTGACTATAATCACTATGCTGTGCATCAGCTCTCCCCCTTGAAGTTTTTAACTCTCAGACTTGTCCACACTGAGCCTCTAGCAATTTGTCAATTACAGTTTAGGTTTTCCCCTGCTGGCGCTGGTTCCCATGGAAGTTTCTGCTCCAGTATGTTTTGTTTTAAAATTAACTATGCTTAAGTATAATTTGTATACAACAAAATGTACCCATTTTAAGTGAACCGTCCTGTGAGTGTTGACAAATGTATACGCTTGTATAGCCTCCACTCTTCTACGTCAATTATTTTTTAAGCTTCCTGGATGACCCAGTATGCAGCCAGGATTGAAAACTACTGCTCTGTCATTCTTCATTGCCAGCCAAGGCCCTGGGACTGCCAATCCTGAGGTTATTCACTTATTTCTGGGTCATGGTTTCTTCACATCTTTTGTTTCTAGATGGAATACCTGTAAACACCATCCCACCACAAGGGGTCTCAATTTGCTGATTGCCATGTTATAAAGTCAGGCTCAAAATGGAGATAGAAAATTTATTTAAAAGATTATGTGATTCATCTATCCTTCATGTATCTATTGAGCCTGTACCCATTTAGCATAGCTGGTTCCTTCCTCCCCTTCTCTCAACTTGAGCTGCGCTTGGACTGTAAGGACCTCTTTCCTCTCCCTGCCCACCCTCCCCAGGGAACGTAGTAGCCTCTTCTGTCAGATCGGACTCTTCATCATGCCCCTGGCACATCCTTGCTTGTTCCCTCTGTCCTCAAGCTCCTTTATCTCCATCGAAGCCCTATGCACCATTTAAGTCCTAATTCAAATCCCACCTCCACCACAAAGCCTTCCTCCCCTAGCTAGATTTTATTTCTCTTACTTCTATCAGGCACTTGAGCACATAATCATGCTCCCAATGCCCTACAGCTCACCTTGCTTTAGTTGTTCAAATAATCAAATTCATTAAACACATATGGAATCAGTTAAGGACTTTCTTTGAAGTGGGCATAATGCTAGGTTCTGGTTGATAGAGTGGTGACTAAGACAAAAAATAGACATGTTTCTTGCCCTTACATGACAGACTAAACAAGTGTAATAAGCTCTACCCAAGGTGAGAGGGTTTCTGAATGCCGGAGAGAGCATTGTCAAGGGAATGCATTATTTCTGATCTATACATGCATCTGTGCAAGAAAACCACAGCTCTTAGAATGGGTGGAGTTCACACTTCTCCGTATCTCCTGCAGTTTACACACACCACATGATCAAATATTCATTGGGTGAAACAACTCATGAAGCAGGTACCACTGGGAAGGTATGGGGTCACTACAGGGGGCAATTTAGCATCCTCCAACATCAAGCATTTTCCCCCCATTTTCTCCTCTTTCCTTTCTACTTCGTTGTCTCCTTCCTTCTCTGTTACTTGTTCCATTTCCAATCTTCACTGGCTTAATCCTGGATCAGCCTGGGGCCCAGGGCATTCTGGGCCATTGCTTAGCTATGTACTCCCTTATCTTTTCATCATCCTTTATTTCTTAGCTCATCCCACCTGGAGAGAAAGTGCAGACCTAAGTTTTTTTGTTTTTTTTTAACCTTGGCTACCAATTAGCGTCACCTGGAAAGGCGATGCTTCGTTCCCCCTCTTCTCATATCTAATTGATTAACTTGAGGTGAGGTCTGGCATGGATAGTTCTGAAAGCTCCCCAGGTGGGGCGCCTGGGTGGCACAGCGGTTAAGCGTCTGCCTTCGGCTCAGGGCGTGATCCCAGCGTTGTGGGATCGAGCCCCACATCAGGCTCCTCCGCTATGAGCCTGCTTCTTCCTCTCCCACTCCCCCTGCTTGTGTTCCCTCTCTCGCTGGCTGTCTCTCTCTCTCTGTCAAATAAATAAATAAAAATCTTTAAAAAAAAAAAAAAAAAGAAAGCTCCCCAGGTGATTCAAACGTGCAGCCAAACTGAGAACCACTGGGATAGATTAAGGATTTCAAAGCCTCCCCCTTCTCAGCTGAGGGTGATGGCCCCCAGACATAACCACGGAACCTGGCGTGTGCCGACAGTGGCATTGTTTGCACTTGGGGCGGGGTAAGGACAGACGCTTCAGATCTCTAGCATCTCAGCTCTGTACTGACCGACAAAGTGAAGCCAGCACCCTGGAGAAGGCGGGGACAGCAGATTTGTTAATAGCGGAATGCTGCGAGCAAGGAGGCAAACCTCCCTGTGAAGCAGCAATCACGTGGTCCTGATGGGGTCAAGGGAAGATAAGAGGTAATACCTGAAAAGTAGCTGGCGTAGCATTTCATTCTCAATAAATGTCAGTTTTTACAGTGATAGAGTACTTTTATATTCATATTCAAACTGTTTACACAAGAAGGAGCAGCAAGTAGAATGAGTTCCATTTTACAGATGGGAAATAGAAGTTTAGAGGGATTACCCCACCCCCACAGGGCAGCTCACTGTGCAAGACAACTCACGTGCACCACAGCATGCACTGGCTAATACGTGAGCGCTCTCACTCAACTTGACTGCAAGATTATTCACCACAAAACCCTGAACAAGGTAAGTAACCTCTCTGAACTTCAGTTTCCTCATCGGTAAGAAGAGGATAGGTTCCATGCTCTCTAGGTTTCCTTTCAGTGTAAGTCTGCCAGTAACCCAGGAGATGTGTCCTGGGGCTGGGACTTGGCACACTGCTGAAGAATATCAGTTTCCCACCTGCTGCGCCATGGCCTTCTAGTGGGCTTCAAATGGGTAACAGATGTGCCAAGTACCAACCCCCTGGGGTCCTGGGGCAGCAGAACTCCAGGGCTGGCTGCATTCATCCACAAATACCTTTCTCTCTTTACCCTCATGTGGGATACCAATATCTTTTCCCGTCACTTTCTCTGTGTGCCAATAAGAAATAGATTGCGAAGCACTAAATCCAATTATTTACTTGGTGTCGAGTGGGAGGCTGGATTTAGTCTGTACACCCAGGATAGTTTGGGGATATGCTCTTCTCCTTATTGCCCCCAGCTGCCCTTTCTAGAAACCACCAGTCCGCCGTGGAGGTGCTATATCAGCAGTTTCTGTCCTACACAGCCACCCGGAAAGAGAAAAAAGATAGAAATATTTTAACGCAAGAGGCCTTGGAGAAAGTGGCAGCTTCAAGGCCCCACCCTCCATGCAGAGGAACCCGTGTCCTAGGCTTTCTCTGCCCCAAAGGCAGAGGCAGGAATGTGCCCGAGAGCAGACCTGGAGGGCTGTGTCCATGGCTCCCTGCAAGGAGACTTAGAACTCCCCGCAGGCGGCCCAGCCCGGCTGCCTGGGCCCAGCCACAGCTGCTGGCAAGGAGTCTCCAGGTCTAAAATTAGCCTCCGGCTCTCCACCCAGGCAGTTCCACCATTCAATCTGGCAGACGAGGCCCTGCGGTGAGGTAATGACTGGGAGCCTGTCTGGCCCAGGACAACAAGGGGTTAGGAGAAGGCAGCACAGAGCAAAGCCCCACTTTCCCATCATGGTCAGCCTCAGGCTGGAACTGGGGAAACAGGGGAAGCAAGAGCATCCACGTATGTGGGACGTGACTTTTGCTTTGCTTCTGTTTTTCCTCCACGCCTGCGCCTATCGGGTATACCCTGTCCTATTCTTCACTCAGGGCACGCCAAGGCAAGGAAAGCACACTTCCTGAGAGTTTAAGATGTGCCGGGTTTTCAATCGGCCACCACAACCTTGTGAGGTCAGGATCATAATCCCATTATATTGAACACCACAAGGATGCTCACCAAATTAGCTGACCTAAGTCAGTGACCCTGAGAGGAAGAATCCAGAAGGATCAGTCCCCTTCTTTTGGAGGGGAAGTCTGCTTCCTGGAGGGGCACCTCTAGGGAGGACTTCCTCCCTGAGGCAGAGCCTGAGCCCATGACTCACTGACCCCCACCTCTAGGTCCCCCAGCTTCTGAAGGTCTGGTCAGGAAGCCTGTGGTTGGAGCTGCCAAAATAAGCAGCCAACCCCACGGCCAATCCCTGGGCACAAGTCCCTCCTATCCCTGGGCTGAGCTGTGGGGGCAGGGGGTTCGCAGCTCAGAAGTACACAGGAAGAGTAGGTGGGAGGGCTATGGGAAAGATGACATGGTCACTAGGGCCCATGGAAATGTCCTGCAAAGTCACTAAGCCTCTCCAACCAAAGGCTTCTCAGAGACCCTAACAATCATTAGCCCCTAATGATCATTACCCTGAGCTCATACCTCAGCCTCTCCCTTCACTGTCCCCACCTATGGAACCTGTCCTTCCCAAGTCAGTGCGAAAGGAGAGAGTGCTAGAGGAAGGTGGAGGTGGGCATCGTCTCGGGACAAAAGCTGGGCCCAGGACCCAACTCCCAGTCCTGCTTGAATGAGAAGGCAAGGTCCCATAGCTAGCGAGTGGCGCCAGGATTGAATTCAGGCATCTCTCTGAATCTCTTTTTTTCCAATCTTTCTCTAGCCACTTCCAGGTCAGAATACTCAGTGCTGGTGCAAATACCACTTTCTCTGGGAATAATGTTGGAGCCAGAGGGGACCTCAAGGACCAAGTAGCCAAGCCTTTGCATTTAGAAATAAGAAAATTGAGACCCAGGGGGCAGAAATAAGAAAATTGAGACCCAGGGGGCAGAAATGACTTGTTCAAAGTCACAGAACCAGTTCATATCAGAACCAAGACTGGAACCCAGGTGCCCGGACTCCCAGTCCAGGGTTCTTAGCCCTAACCATGTGCCTAAAAGAAAAAGACCTCTGAGTTCTCTTCTAGCCCAAATACTGTACGATTCTTTAACCTGGCTTCTACTTTCCCCCTTCTGTTATGACAACCTCAACTGATCAGGCGATTCCTAGTGACTCTCCCTGCTCCTTCGCCAAATACACTGGTTTCCTCTCAGGTCTCACCCTTCTGGACCTTTCAACTGCGCTGACAGTGTTGCTCATCTTTTTCCTTACCAAGACTCCTTAAGGGCACCAGGGTGGCTCAGTCAGTTAAGTGTCTGCCTTCAGCTCAGGTCATGATCTTGGGGTCCTGGGATCGAACCCTGCATCGGGCTCCCTGCCCGGTGGGGAGTCTGCTTCTCTCTGACCCTCTGTGCGCTCATGTTCTCTCTCTCAAATAAATAAATAAAATCTTAAAAAAAAAAAAAAAAAAAAGACTCCTTAGAAGAATGACCCCTCCTCCACCTTTCCCTAATTGCTCATTGGCTAGCTGCAGGCAACCAAGGGCCCCCCCCCCTTGCCCTGCTGATGACCAGATTCCAATGTGTGCTCTCTGTATCCCAGCTTTGACAGTCAATTGAACGTTAGCTCTCGGTCTACGGGAGGGTTCTTCGGCAGGGCCACAGCCATGAAACAAAATACCCTCAGTGAGAGTTAAGTTACTCAAGAGAGATTCTAGATTGCATACTGAGGCCTGCTGAGCTTCTGGGCCCTGCTGTAGCCCTGACCCAGAGCTGAGAGCCAGCACACCTAAGGGAACTTCCTTCCTCAGCAGGCTTAATAGGTTTGTGTGTACCTCTTGCCACCGCTTGCCTTGGTTTTCCCTCTATATAAAGCAGGCAGCAGGCTGCACCTTCTGTCTTCCAAGTGCAGGTCTCATCACGGTGGAGGAGTGGCGTTTCCCACATGCGTTGCTCCATATGCATCTTTCAGATCATGGCGGAGGACACTTCGCAGACAGGTCAAAAGGAGTAATCTTCCTTCCGGGAGAAGTAGTAATCTCTGATCCTAAAATGTGGATGCAGCCTAAGTTGCTCCAAGTTCCCAGGAGAAAAGTTCCTAGTGAAAACAAGGTACTATTGTTCTCCCTGGCCTTCCACTCCTTCCCTCACATGATTGGATCACGAAAACCCTGCCAGCTGGGGAAAGTGTTCACTACTCTGGAACTTTCCAAACCTTATTAGAGATAGAAAGGGGCAGAAAAATATAGAAAAACAACCCTTTCTTGAGGACTTTTTTTCTTGGTTTTAGAAGAAATAACTGGGTGTTTCCCCCCCTGCTTCTCAGGCTTTCCAATTTCTAAATATACCAAGCATAATCATTTTGAGCAAACCAAGTTATGTACAATATATGTTTATCTTGCTAAACTTTCAGAAAATGACTTTAGATCTGTAAAGGGCACTAAAAAGTTTCATAATTGTTTCCCTAAAAATATTACAATATATTGCCATTTCCCAGAAATTGGAACTCTCTAATTTTTGTATCAAGTCCCTTAGGTACTTTATTGTGCTCATTTCTTTTTTTCAAAGTAAATACCAACTTCCAATTTAATACCTCTTGCCTTGGGGCGCCTGGGTGGCTCCGTCGTTAAGCGTCTGCCTTCGGCTCAGGGCGTGATCCCAGCGTTCTGGGATCGAGCCCCGCATCAGGCTCCTCTGCTAGGAGCCTGCTTCTTCCTCTCCCACTCCCCCTGCTTGTGTTCCCTCTCTCGCAGCCTGTCTCTCTCTGTCAAATAAATTTTTTAAAAAATACCTCTTGCCTTGATAAACATTGTCTCATGACAGACAGGTGGTATTTCCTGAGAAACATAATTAAAGCTTCACTGTTGTAGATTATTCCTTATGCAAATATTTTTCCAACCTTCATGCATCAGAACAAAGTTAAATTCTTATTCAACAGGTTAAATCAAACTCGTATATTAATTTTTTCACCTCCTTTCTATAGGCCTCCAAACGCAGTCTGCACCCACTTATTACTACCTCTCTGCAATTTATCTGCAATTTGTCATCCATTTTTTACCCCCGCACAGAACCGCTGGCAGTGGACTTCCATTTGCTAACGAGGACTAGGATTATGAAAACATCAGCCCTTATCAGCTTGTATCTTTCTCCAGAGATGAGAATGAGGAGATGACAACATCTTTTAAAAATATGTACTTTTCTACCACAGATCTCATGATTTATATGTTTCAAGACTCTTTTGATTTACCTTATTTTTTTTAAAGATTTTATTTACCTATTCGAGAGAGACAGGGAGAGAGAAAAAGCGCAAGCAGAGAGAGGGAGAAGCAGGCTCCCCACTGAGCAGCGAGCTTGATGTGGGGCCATGACCTGAGCCAAAAGCAGATGCAACCAACTGAGCCACAGAGGCGCCCCTGAATGGTTTTGTTTTGGTTTGTTTTTTCTTTCTTTCTTTCTTTCTTTCTTTTTTTTTTAAAGAAGCTGTTTACTCCTTTACTAGAAGGGGCTGTTCTGAGGATGAGAGGGTGTGGGGAACAAAGGGACCTGCTGCATGAGAAATGTCACATTTTGGCCTGCCCTTTGCACTATGAGAATTCAACATCAGCAAGAGCCTCTTTGCAGGTTACCCTCAGCTATCAATATCAATGCAGGGTGTCACTAGAGAAATTTCAGAAAACTCACAAGTCACCCCCACAGCAGCTGAGGTGGGCCCACGATCCACCCCCAGCTAGGTGACAATAACTTCCGCTCGTTCACTGGCAAGAAAAGATAAATAAACAGACTTGAGAATGGGTTCTACGCCTGCTTCGTACACTGTCAGATTGCTTGGATGGGAGAAAAAAGGACCTCATGAAACTCAGACATTGGAAGAAAGCACTCTCAGCAAACAGAAAGGAAACAAGTCACGGCAGAATGGTGGGTGGCACGGTGTGCTGTAAAGCGCACTGCTCAGGCATCAGGAATTCTGAGCCCAGTGCTGCGCTCTAGGCAGGTTGCTCAAATTCTCTAGGCCTTACATTCTGCATTGGTGAAATGAGGAGTTTGAGCAAACGGATCACACTTTAAGAGGCAACTTGCCACTGCCTGATGAGCTGTGTTGAGAACGATTAGACTGCATCTGGGCTTAGTAGAAGACTTACATGTTCTACCGAAGCTGTCTGCCATTGGCCTGGAATAGGAAACGCAGGTATTTTCCATCTCAGAATTTAAAAATCTCTGATCCATTCTGCCCCCAGGATTCTCTAGGATATGTGAAGGACAGCTCCCAAAAACCAGTCAAAAGAGAAACAAAAGGGCTTTAAAGGCTGATTAAATGATTTAAAAAACAATAATTTTAAAAAACAAGGCAATACTAAAAACAAGCAGCTAACATTTATTAAACATTATGTATCCAGAACTGTTCTAAGTACTATGTATGTCTTCTTTCACTTAATTGCCACAACAAAAACCCTATGAGGTAGAGCTAGTAATATTCCCATTTCACGGATAAGTAACTGGGGCATATTGACGCTTAGTACTCTGCTCACTAAAGCCCAGCTTACTGAGAACTGGAGCTAGGATTCAAACCCAGGTAGTCTGCCTTCCGAGGCTTGCTCCTGACGACTATGCCATGATAAGGAAGAAAAGGAGGGGAGGTAAGAGACACTGGCAGATGGCACAGAAGACACAACAGCAACCTCAAGAGTTAAGGTAGAAAGGATGGCTGTATCCATATGGAGGAAACGTGGGCACAGCGAAGCCTGTGCCCACTCGATTCCAAGTTCACCACCTGCCTCTTCCAAGCACTTCATCGATGCTTATGGGGAGGGTAACGCAAACTGCCATCACCACACCCTCTGGAGCCGTCTTTGGCTTCTCTAACAACCCTACTTGGAATACAGAACACCAACCAGGATGAAGTCAAGAGAAGAGAAAAATATCTAAAATAACAAAAGAGGGGTGCCTGGGTGACTCCGTCGGCCAAGCAAGAGCCTGACTCTTGATTCCAGCTCAGGTCATGATCTCAGGGTCCTGAGATCGAGCCCCGTGTCGGACTCTATGGTAGGCGTGGAGCCTATTCAAGATTCTCTCTCTCCCTCTCCACCTTCCCACCTGCCTCTCTCTCTCAAGAAATAAATAAAACAAAATAACAAAACAAAATATCAACATTTGAGTTGCAGACAACTTAAGTGCAACAGAAGTTCCCAAAAGGGCAAGGTCAGCTGGCACAGAAATAACTGAGGTAGGGTTCAGGGAGGAGATGGGGTTGGAAGAATGGGCAGAGCTTTGAAAAGCACGCATAAGGAACATCATGAGACTGGACAGGAGCACTTCGGAGTCTGGGAAAAGACCAGCCCCAGAGGGAGGAGACACCAACTCTGACTCTGCAAGAAGCGACAACGAGGCTATTGCTCTCTGGGCGGTTACTTTCAGCTTATACACACTCTTCTCCATCTCCTACCAGTGGGGCTGCTTCCGGGCTCTCTCTCTCCCACAAAACATCTGTCCCCTGCAACTAGAGTAGAGGCATTTAATTGGGAGGATGCCCCCAAATCAGTCAAACTCTGGGAACTTACTGTGTACCAGGTATGGGAAGGCACTCAGGCAGAGTTCTTGACTAGGGATCCTCGGATGGGAGTCAGGGGCCTGTGTACCTCCCCCCAAAAGCATGCAAAACATTCGAAGGGCAGGCAAATTTCCGCACTAATTTCCACAGTTTCTTCACCAGACTCTCCAAGTGTATGTATGAGCCACAAAAGGTTAAAAATCTCTGCACTAGGGAGACAAAGGGGGGGAAATGCCCAGGTCTAGCACTCTAGAAATTCACTATCCCGTGGGGGAAGACAAACACAGACATAAATAACTTTGATGGAAGGCAGACTTTGATAAGTGCACTAATGGAGCTACCAAAAAAAAAAAAATCCGTGAGGGAAGGGGAACAGAGGTGGATTCCAATGCGTTGTGGTTAGGACACCCTCTCCCCCATCCTGGGTTTGGGATCCAAGTTTGTAATGAGGAAAAACAAACGCTACTACTTCTCCTCAAGCCCAGACAGAGCCTTTGGCTGGCCCCTCTTTCTCAGGGACTCCCAGTGGAAAACTGAGTCTAAGGCTAAACCCATTCCTGTCAGGGAGGTGCAGGAGGACACTGTTTTCAGGACAATGGGAGGCGGTAGCAAGGAGATGTTCTTCTGAAAATGAGCAATGACTCCGTTCTACATTTTTTCTGTCTTCTACCCAGTTCCCATTCTCTGGACTCCTGAGGTACTCACTCATTCTGGGCTTAATCATGTCCTCTACCCCTAGTTATCTGTTTTAGGTAAGTCACCTCTCAGAAAGCCCCCTCATTCTCCAAGCTAGTCTTACCTCTCACCCCTCCACCTAGAAATTTTGTGCCATTACCGTGTTTCATTTTCTTCCAAGAACTAATCACCATCTGAAATTCTTATGTTTGTTTATGTGTTCATTAAGGTTTTTTTTTTTTTTCATGAAGTGTAAGCACCATGACAGCTTTGAATTTCTGGTTCCCTTCAATATTCCAATACCTAGGATACTGCCCAGACATAACGTGGGTGCAATGAATATTTGTTGAATAAATGAGTATCTGTCTCCTGTCCCTTTGCATTGTCCTGCAGGACCAGCACAATATCTAAATCCCAGAGAGGAAGCTGTAAGGAGAAATTAAAGCACTTTTTTTCTCATGAGAACATCTTTTGAGATGCTGGCTGTGCAGGGCTGCCCTTAACAAAAACGATCACGGCAGTGTAGCCAGAGAACCGTGTGTGAAACTCACAACCGAACATTCTGACACCTTCTACGTCAACTCTACCACCAAATTCTGTCACTTCTTTCTTTGACAGGTCTCAGCTATTCTCTGTCACCCTTCTCAGCTAGACACTCACTGCCCACACTTTAGGTCATTGCGATAAGTACCTGAGTGGCCCCTCTATCTCCAAAGCATCCTGCAAGCTTCCAACAGTTTCATCTACCTATAGCCACAGTTCCTAGGACATAAAAGGTACTCAACAAATGTCTGAAGAATCAAAGTAAAGTCAGTGGACGAAAATAAGAAAACACTGCCTTCATCACATCAAATCTCTGCTTTAAAAAATATATGTTGCTCTCCACCAAACCCAACCTCAGCAGCCGGGCACTTGAGACTCCACAATCATGTCACAACCATTGTCCCAACCTCATCTTCAGACCAGGTGAGCCTCTGTGCTAAAGGATTTGCATTCCCTCAATGTTTACCGAGCTTCTACTATATTCCTCAAATGGGAACATTCACCGTTGCTTACACACACAACTCCCAGTAAGTACAGGCTATGGGGGCTGGGAACGGTCTTAAATGTTCAAGCCAAAGGACCTCCTTTTGGGATATACAGTGAAATACTAAGAAATGCTGGACAAAATATGACAAACTTTTTTTTTTTTTTAAAGATTTTATTTATTTATTTGACAGAGAGAGAGACAGCCAGCAAGAGAGGGAACACAAGCAGGGGAAGTGGGAGAGGAAGAAGCAGGCTCATAGTGGAGGAGCCTGATGTGGGGCTCGATCCCATAACGCCGGGATCACGCCCTTAGCCGAAGGCAGATGCTTAACCGCTGTGCCACCCAGGCGCCCCGACAAACTTCTTTTTACTTACATAGTTCAGCATTCCCTAAAGCCAGGGAAATCTCCAGGGCCCAAAATATAAAGAACTGAGGGGCGCCTGGCTGGTTCAGTTGGTAGGGTATCCGACTCTTGATCTTGGGGTCCTGAGTTCGAGCTGCATGTTGGGTGTAGAGTTTACTTTAAAAAAACGCACTGAACATCAGAGCAGCAAGCAGATACTAACACTTTGGCAGCTCCTTAGTTTGGGGCAACCAACAACTTTCGGTAATACATTAGAAAAAAATTAATGCTTTATGTTATTATAAACAGAAGAACAACATAGTTTCTAAATAGTATTTTAAAAGGAACCAAATCTGAAATCAAACCAAATAAAACTTACAACTTTGAAAAAATATAGTCATTGAATCAACTGAGAAAATGGGGTAATGTCTCTCGATTTCTCCCCTTCATTGTCCTGTACCCTTTTCCCTGCCTTCTCCTGGAAGCTGTTCACCTGAGATCTGCTCCCCATTGTCCTCTCCCTTTTTCCAGGCCCTCTACTCAGCTGGAACAAAAAAGACAACCAAGGGGGTGCCTGCATGGCTCAGTCGTTAAGCGTCTGCCTTCGGCTCAGGGCATGATCCCAGAGTCCTGGGATCGAGCCCCACATCGGGCTCCCTGCTCCGCTGGGAGCCTGCTTCTTCCTCTCCCACTCCCCCTGCTTGTGTTCCCTCTCTCGCTGGCTGTCTCTATCTCTGTCAAATGAATAAATAAAATCTTAAAAAAAAAAAAAAAAGACAACCAATAACTGACATGCTCCATTAATACTTAGTCTCTCTTCATGAGGAAATCCGCAATGTCCTCGCTCCTCCTGCCGATCCTTGACTCAGAGGTGGCGGTGCGCAGTCAGGAGACCAGCTGTTTGGTGCGAGGAGGGTGTGTACGTACACATGCCTGCATGCATCCATTTGAACCCTGGGCTGGCAGGCAGGGTGGAAAGGAGTGGATCAGAGGATTTGTAAGGAGATCTCAGCAGAGAGGCCTTTAATCTTTGAGGCAACTGCTTGTATGGAGACCATGTTGTCAGACATGACCTTGGAGACCAAGTAGCCAGAAGCACTGGGATAGCTGCCACCTATCAGTTCAAAGCAACTGAGTCATGAAAGACCGGTGCCAGAATGGCAAAGATTGACTGTCTCCTTGACACCTCAGTGACACCGGAGAGGTTCCAAACCTACTCCTGAAAGAGGTATCTCCTTCCGAAGTTTATGAAACTGAAGCCCTCAAAAGAAAAGGCACTTGCCCAAGGACCCTCGATAAGTCAGTTACGAAGCTGGGATTTAAACGAAGATAAGTGCCCAGTGTTTCTGCCTTCCAGTCCCAGAAATCCTCAGAGGACACACAGCAGAGTGACCAGCTAGCTACCACTTCCCAACTGCAGAGCTCTTGTGCGCCGACATCCCCAACAGATCTCTCATTCTCAGCAAAATCCTTGACTTCTGACCCGCCCCTCCCATCCCCTACTGCAAATCTTTGCCTGGGGTGGGGGTAGAAAGATGGAGGCAGTACTGAGCATCACAGAAGGAAGAAAGGATGGTTCAAGAACATGTCTTTGCCGGCAGGTGCTGGACATAGATGGCCTGGGGACTGGTGAGGACCGGACACAGCTGTGTCACGGACTGAGATGCTGAAGCGACACTGGCAAAGGGCTAGCTGAGGACTGTATCTATCCACTCCTGCCTGCCCAGCCATTTTCCAGTTCCTACCAGACTGTAAACTCTCAGGGGGCAGAGATGGGAACTAACATTCATTGAGCTCTTAATATGTGCAAGGCTTATGTTAAATCTAATTGGGCACCTATTTAGTGTGCTAGTGTGCTAACTCTTAATATGTGCAAGCTCTTAATATGTGCTAGCTCTTAATATGTGCTAGCTCTTAATATGTGCAAGGCTTATGTTAAATCTAATTGGGCACCTATTTAGTGTGCTAGTGTGCTAACTCTTAATATGTGCAAGCTCTTAATATGTGCTAGCTCTTAATATGTGCTAGCTCTTAATATGTGCAAGGCTTATGTTAAATCTAATTGGGCACCTATTTAGTGTGCTAGTGTGCTAACTCTTACTGAGTCATAAGAAAGCTCTACAGGGAGGGCTTTATAACCCAACCCACGCCCCCCCCCCCAGATGAAGCATCTGAGTCTTGAAAAGGGCTAAGTACCTTATGCAAAGTCCTGCAACTAGTGAGTAACAGAACTTGGATTTGAGCCCTGCCTTGTCTTCAAAGTCCATAATTTTTTCCAGGAACTATCAATGCTTTTTACCCCACTCAGTGCCCCAAGAAAGTAAACGCTGAATCACCTCTGCAGCCACTTAAGATTTGCAAAATAAATAAAAACTGAAAAATACACATCACTTAACTTCCGGGCATTTACATATAAAATCCTTGGTCTGCTTGGAATGTCATTTCTCTATTCCAACACCCACCTTTCTTTCTCTTTTTCCCATCCGTGGGCCCTTTTCCCAGGTCCTGATACTGTAAAGCACAGTTCTATCTGGTATAGAGTGGGATGCACGTATAGCCTCTGTTAGGCTCCACGAGAATACGGTTTAAAAGAAATTAGTAGAGGAGGCAGATAACATCTCTTCCCTGGGCCTGCTTTCTCATCTGTTAGTGAAGGACTGGATCTCTGGTGTTTGTGACCTTATGCATCCATAAGCCACAGGCTGGGCAGGTCTTCATGCTTACAGTCTCACCATTGGTCTGGCGGGGTAGGAGTCCACATGACAAACTTGAGGTTCCCAGCCTTCTTGACCAGTCCCCTCAGTTGCTTTATCAGGGGTGTTCCTTGGGGTTCCCCAAGCTTTACTGAATTTTCCTTGTATTTATGTCACTATTCTCAATGACGCTGGCTCAGGCCCCAACATCTGTCAATAAATTCTAAGCTTTTAATGATACTCATAAAGAGGTGAGAATTTATTTTTGAATGCCATTCAACTTTTCAACACCTAAATAAACTAAAAACCAAAAAAAAAAAAAAAAAAAAAAAAGACCGGGAAGATTATTTTTTGGCTTTTTTAAATCTAGAATTCTTGTTTAAGTTATTCAGAATCCACCATCTGGTTATCACAGCTTTTTATACTTTTTTTTTTTTCTTTTCAACAATCTCTAGGTCAAAGTAGTGGGATTATAGGTGATTTTTAATTTCTTCTTCATACTTTTATATATACCATGGCTCTTTCATTGATTTATTTTTTGATTTGCCCCAAAAAAGTTACAGTGCTTTACAAGGATCATAGAAAGTAAGGTGACATAAACTAGAAGTCACTGTGGGGGGAAAAAGGAAAAACAAAGGTATAAGAGGCATAAAATTAATACCAAGAGGCAGATCATAAAACCTTTTATACTTTTTTCCAGATGAACCAAAATTGAATTCTAAAGCTTTCTAGTAACCAATACAAAGGGGGAAAACCTGGTAGTTATACAACTTACACGGCCAATAAAAATTTAAACAAATTGACTGCTCAACTATTTCTAATATCGAGACCAGAGAATCATTTTTGGACGGTTCTCACACACAGGATAAGCAATGTTTCTCAACCCCACCCTGGTAGCAGTTCTAATGGAGAATTTCACAGGGCTCTATCTCATAGCTTTTAGGTCCCTGGTCTTCACTGGCCACTCCTTAAGTCATTGTATCAGTTGTACTGGGGTACCTACAGCACAAAAAAGAAATTTTACAGGGGTTAGTGTGGTCCAGCTACACAGCTGTCATCTGGTATAATGAACATGCATTACTTTCAGAATCATAAATATTAACTTTAAAATAAAGCATGTATTTTTATACAGAAAGTATAAAAATAGTCTAAGTAAATCTGTCCTGAGGGTAGTGACTGAAAGGGAATTCACGGGGGGCTGCTGGGGTGCTGGTAATATTCCATTTCTTCATCGGGGTGCTCGTTACGCAGGTATGTTCAGATTGTGAAAATTCAAGCTGTACACTTATATGTGTGCTTTTCTGAACATAGAAGATATTTCAATGAAAAGTTACCAAAAACAAAACACACACACAGCCAGGGACCACAAGGATAATCTGTATCCTTATTTTCTAAAAAAAAAAAAAAAGTTGGTTACTAGTTAAAAAAAAAAAAAAATTAGCATAAAAAATAAATTACATACAAAAATATCACAAGGATAAAAATAATACTCATTTTTGCTTGTCTCATGGATATTTGTAACATTGAAAGCAGCACTTGTTAGAACCTAAAAGTCTGCAAAATTTAAAGAGCTATCCATCATGCTTTGCTCAGAATATATAACATATTCAGCCCAACGCCCTTTATATACACCATCCAAACTGTTCTCACCTCTTCCAGTATTTTTTTTTATATCGGGTAACATATAAATCTATTAATTGTGGATCACAAGGTTAAAGGGGTCTGAAAGCAAACTATATAGTCGGCCCGGTTTAGACCTCACCACCCTGGGATATATGGGAAAGTATTCGTGGAAAATAAAAAGGGCAGATTTTGAGACTGGTGGAACTTGGTACAGAACTGGGCTCCAAGAACAGCCTCTAGGCCCCCTTCCAAAGCAAACTCGGCTATGGCGGCTGCTCTGCTCCGCTCCATAAAGCTCAGCACTAGAGGGCAAGACCAGGCTCTGCAGCCTGGAAAATTACTGCAGCGCGAGGACCAGCAGCTCCTAAAGCCAGCACAGAAGTGCTTGCTTCGAAAGACCTGGTGCTGCGAAGCAGTCACAACCACGCAGGGCGTCTGGACAACTCCCGAGACGGGAGCGGTAAGGAGCCTCTGAGCAGGCAAACGGGGCCTCAACTTGGACTGAGGGTCCCCAGGCGGTGTGGGCAGGATAGATGGCGAGGTGTGTTGCCACAGTTGTCCTAGCCACGTCAGAAGGAGAACAAGAGAGCCCAGGGAAAGGAGACGCCAAGTCTGGGTCAGGGCTCCTACTCTGTGTCACACACGGCATTCCGGGTACAGACGGTACTGGGTCCAAAGAAAACACACTTATATAAAAAGGCATTGATGGCTTAATTCATACCCTTTGCATATGTGTTGAAAGGCTATTGTTGTTTATATGTATTACGGTACAAGGAACAAGAATTCCTAGGTTCTATTCTTGGATCGGTCACTGATAAACAAAGTATCTGCCAGTGGAAAATATCAGGTGCTTGGAAATTCAGAGCTTACCATCCATAACCAGGAGGTATTTATTCAAGCGCCTAGTGTGTGCCCAGAACTGAATACTGATTTGAAGATACACACAGCAGCCAGGTGGCCAGGGTGGCGGCATAAAGAGACATAAGTAGGACACAGGAATAGGAGTCAGAGGTTCCACGGGAGTGAGGGGCAGCCCAGCCAGGGCAGCAGGAGCCACGGTCCCGGGCCATAAGAAGCACAGAAGGAGTCGTGCTCCCCTTCCACGCTCACCTCTGCTGTGAGTGTCGGCCCTAAGCCACATCATCCCCACTCTGCCCACACATCTGTCTCATTTGTTCTCCCTCTCTCCCTGCCTGCGGCTCAGATTACTGTTCTGCCCTGAGTTACCTCTGCTGTGGAGGGTTTGTATCCTTTCCAAACCAGCACGGCTGCAGTGACCCCAGGAGGTGAGGTGCCCGCCTGACATCTGTGGGTGTGCCTCCCTCAGCCCACGCAAAGTCCCTCGGAAGTCACAGGGGCCAACCAGAGGGTGTGTTAGAGGTGTAAGGCAGCAAAACCGATTCATTCCTGAGCCTGAGAACACTTCGGGGTTCAGCGGGTAAACGTGACACTTAAAAAACGGGGACACACCGGAACCAGCCTTGTGAGATCGAGAAAGAGGCTGGTGCACGCTATCATTCTGCCCTGGCTCTGGGCCCAAATGCAATCTCTTGGCTCCAGCACCAAGGTGGTCCCAGCAGTAGGTCAATTATAGAGCAAAGAACCTAGAAACCATTTTAGTCCAGACCTCTGCCCTGGGGCAGGATTTAGCTAATCCAATCCTAACAAATGGGTATAACTTGTTAAAAGCTGCCAGGATAGAGAGTCTTTAACTTCCAACAATAGTCTGTTCCCAGGGCTGCTTTTCAGCTGGTACACTCCAGTAGAGCTGTACCAGTTATTAAACTACTGAAAGACTCATGAACATGTTGGTATATAGTGACTGCCCCAAGCCCTCTGAATGCCCCACTACCACCCTGACCCATCCCCAGGAGAGCTTCATGACTCAGCAGCTAAAGGGCTCATGCCAGGCACAGCAAGGGACCTTCAGGGCCCTGTTCAGGCATCCTCTATACTGAAGTATCGTCAAACAGCTTGACCCTGGCCGGCTCCATTCTACAAGGCTACCTACCCTATTCTAAAACTGCCTTCTCTTATCTACTGAATAAATGCCAGTCTTTAAGGTTGCTTTCAAAGTCTTTCATAATATAGCACCATCCTATATTCTCCCTCCTACTCTCTGCTTCATCAAACCCAGATGCTTGACATTCCCAAACACTAACTCTTCCCTGGTCTTTGTTTATACTGCTTTCTGCCTGGAATAGCCTTCTCTTTCCATATCCGTTAAAACCTTACCAACTCCTCAAGATCTCCTGAAATGTCACCACTTGCATGAAGTATTAGTTGAAAGAGCCATATCCCATTTCCAGAAGTGTCGCAACAACATCTCGGTTCCACATTTGTAGAACTTAATGCCTGTTTCATATTACAATTATTTTTATATATGCACCTGAACTCCCTTCCTAGAGAGAAAGCTGTTGAGAGGGCTAGAAACCATAATCTACTCACCATTATATCTAAGTGACCTAGCACAACGCCTTGCTCGAGGTATGTGCTAAATAAATATTTGTTTAAATGAGTCAGTGAACAGCTCTAATTCTTTTGTCCAAGGGACCCATTTTCTATCTGTTAAAGATTTGGGTTGTTTTTCTCTGAAGTTACTCCAATTGTGGTTGTATCTCTTTCTACATATGGAGCCCAAATTGCACATCATCCATATCTTAAACTACTGGGTTATTCCATGAAGATGAAGCAGGAAGCATGCTCCCCTGTCATTACTTTACCACCCTGGAGTCTGGGACTGCCATTTCTCCATACACTTCTTCCAGCGTCAGATCAATGTACCCGTCACACAGGGACAGGCAAATGAAAGGTTCTTGGTAAAGGAGGCCGGCCTTATAGATGACAGGAAGGCTGATGGTAGAGTGAGTTGGCAGGGATTGCTGAAGAGAGGAGGCAGGGTGGCTTGTTGGGAAGCAGAGCCAAAATGGAACTCTGGTTGCTGCGGTCAAGGCCACGGGTGCAGTCCTGGGAGGGGAAGTTCTATGGCCTGCTTGCTGTTGGTATGCAGGGCGTAAAGGAGGAAATGGTAGCAAGCCTTTCCTTACCTCTGTTCTTTAATTCCTCCTCCCCTGCTCTCCCTCCAGAGGAATAGCTCTGAGCTGGGAATAAGACTAGAGAGGACTTTGATGAAAGATGTCTGGGCTTCTTAAAAACAAAGGAGGATGGGAGACAAGGAGCCAGAAACCACAGCCACTGCCTAAATCTCATTCCAAAAGGAAATCCAGGCAAGAGTAGAATACAATGGGACAGCCCAGCATGAAAAGTCACCCTGCAGAACAGATGGGTTTCAGGGTTCTAGGAGGCTGAGACGAGGAAACAAATGACCCATCAGTGCCTAGGTTTGGGCTCTCGTTGAAAATGATGGTTAGAGAAACAAAGACATTGCTGGAATTGGAAGCTGGGAACATCTTTCTGGAGAAGGGTCAGTTTGGAAAAGGAAACAAAGAATAAGGAAACCCAGTCAGAGTTAAGATTCCTCTAGAAGGGAAACCAAACAGACCCATGGATTGACTGATAGCTAGGGATGAGACAGCCAACAGGAGTCAGAGGGTAGGAGCCAGAATGTAAGATTATGATTATGGTAAACTGGTTCTGCTCTGAGGAGAAAGCACACTTGAGGTAAAGGAAAAGTGTGTTGGGGTGAGGGCGGGGGGTTGGAAGAAGAGACCTCACTAATTTCAGGATCACAAAGCAACTGCTTTCCTCTGTTTTTAATCCCTGCAGAAGATCCCACTAGCTACCACGTTAACAAAATGGTGGCCACGTTGAGAAGGGGTGTCCCAGGGAAGAGAGAAAGGAGATCCCTTCCCGGGGCCTCCCATCTGCACACACTCCAAAGGGGCTCACCCACTTGGGACTGAGCAGCCACAGAATGGAAGAGTAGATTCACTGTCTTCAGAGGGAAGAGCAAGGCTCAGGGGAGGGAAGAACTAGCTATGCGAAGGCAAATTTTGGTCATCAGAAGGAAGAACTCTCCCATTCAGAGCTGTGGAGCTGTGGCTAAGCAGAGCCCTCCTCAGGATGTGCTGGGCTCTCCGGCCCTGGAAAAGCTCAAGCAGGGGCAATCACACAATCGAAGCATCCAGACTCAAAGGGACCTTGGAGACCATTTAGTCCAACTTCCTCCTTCTACCTAAAACGCTGTCATTTTCCCTTTGATCTCCCAACTCGTTAGTGGCAGAACCAGGATTGGAACCCCAGTCTCTCGACTCACAGCCAGAAATACTTCAACAGAGAGGTTCTGCCATAAATACATGTCTCTACCCTGAACCAGCTCAATTACTGACCCTAGTAATTCCCTTTCTTTGGCCACAGGAGGAGGCAAAGCACCACACCCAACTCTGCCCAGAGCAGCTGACACAAGGACATGTCAAAGCATCTTCTCACCAGCAATTTCATCACCGCGTATACCTTCAGAATTTCCTCAAAGGGGGGAAGTGAAGCCATGGGAGGCAATGTGTTCCAACTATGAACCTCCACTCCTTGGCCTTGGGCGGGGAGCCTCCTCTGGGAGTTTCTCCACTTTTTCCTGCTATTACATTGACCTTTTACAGTCCCTGACACTTTCAGAGTTTTGCTTTGTTAGCTCCATCAATAGTAAACCGAAAATGACGTTGGATAGCCATGGCTGTCGAAGGAAAAGGAGAAAGAGACCGTTCTCTCCCATTTTCCTAGGAGGAAACTGAGGCACAGAAAAATTAAGTCGCTTTGGCTGCGTTAAAAAGGGAAGCAGGAATCTAACCACTGCTTCGTCCACTGTGCCGTCCACTGTCTCCCCGAGCAGGGTCTGGTGAGTTCAGTATGTTCCGCAAGGTTCCAAAGCTTCAGATAACTAGCTGGAGAGGTAGCCAGGACTAGGAGGGGGGCCGGCTCAGTGAGGAAGAGGAAGGGGCTGGGGGGGTGGCCATGAGAGGGCTCTCAGAGGTATGGTTAAAATAAAGAACCCCAGAAAGCGCAGCGCGAGAGGAAACGGAGCGAGCCTCAGAGCAGGCGGCGAGCAAAGTTTGGGCCGCGCTAACCGGAGCGCCCCTCCTCGGGGGACACACGGCCGAGGGCACCCCGGGCACAAACCCCAGCCCACGCCTGGATCGCGTGTTTCTCTCGTTGGGGGTCTGCAAGCCTCGCGCGCGGGAGGTGCCCCGCGTCTCGGCCCGCATTTCCGCGCGGCGGGAGGGAGCCCCTCTCCCCGCCGTCCGCCGAGGGGAGCAGCGAGCAGCCCCGAGGATGCCCCGTCCCCCTACGGCCCTGCGGGCAGGCCTGGTCTCAGAACTCAGCGACCGGCCCCCACGCCCCCCTTCTCTCCCCGAGTAGGCAGCGGGGCGGCGCCGGGCACCTGGAGAAGAAAATGAGTTGGAAATCGGGTCTGAGGATGAGAGGCGGGTCTCCCCAACCCGGGAGCCACCGGTGCTGCCTCCTCCCACCTCCGCGCCCTCCCCGTCTCCCCCCACCCCGGCGTACTTACTCCGGTTCAGGGGGTTCCCGCCGACCTGGGCCGACGCCACCAGTTCCAGATAGAGAGTCCAGAGCCCCACGGACACCAGGGCGAGCGCCAGCAGCAGCCGGAAGCGCCTCCGCAGCAGCTTGACCGGGCGCAGGAGCAGCAGGAGCAGCGCGGCCCGGGGGCTCCCCATGGCGCGGCGCCCCGGCGGCCGCCGCCAGCGCGGGCCGCTCCGCACCCAGCCCCCGCCCCCCTGCCGGGCCCAGCGCCCCGGGCGCACCGTGGCCCAGCCCCAGCCCAGTGTCTCAGGGCTGCGCCGAGGCCGTCGCCCCCGGCCGCTCTCCAGCCGGGCGCAGGCTCATGCTCCGCGCGCCAGGGGTCCCTCCGGCTGCACGGGCGCCTCGCGCCGCCTCTCAGGTCTCCCTTCGCGAGCGGAGCCGGCGCCTCCTCCCCCGAGTGTCCTCCGCGCCCGGCTCTCCTCTCCACGCCTCTCGCCGCAGGCTCGCCGCCTCCCGCCCGCCTCCCCGCCCGCTCGCCCGCTCTCACACTGCACACAGGCAGGCTTCCCTAGGTGCGCGCCTGCCCGCCTCTCCGCCGCCACCTCCCGCTCGGGCTCTTTCTCCCAGCCCTGGGCTCGCCCGCACACCCACCTGTCCCGCCCCCGCCCCCGCCCAGGCCCCGCCCCCGGGGCACAGGTGGGCTCCGCCCCTGAGAAGCCCCGGGGGGGCGGGGAAGAACCCCTCTCGGCCTCCTGGGCAGCGAGAGAAGCGGCCCGAGATTGGCGCCTCCGCCGACTTGGGACGGTGAGGGTGTAGGAGGGGGCGAGTTCGGCTCCGAAATCTGTGTGACCGAGGGAAACTGAGGTACCGCCCAGGCACCCGGTGGTGTTGCGCCCCAAGCAGAAGTGAAGTAGAAGCTGGGTAGAAGGGGGGCGCGGAGTGGGGGAGTCACCGGTGGAGCGGTCACTCTGGGGAAGAGCTGGGGGTGACGCCTGAGGCTTTGGCTTCAGGGCCTCTCGGGGCCAGTGACGACACTACTTCCTACTTTAGGTAATAAGAGTAGACGTGGTGTTAGTTGGGAGGCAATGGCCACTTAAGTCAGCCACGGTTTCTTCGTCCGGGTTGGATTTGAAGACCCGTCTATCCCAGCCTCAACCACCTCAACAAGAAACTGGGGAAGTTATACGCACCCCAGATTGAACCCCAAGTGGTTTTTCCCAGACTGGGACGAAATAGTTGTTGGGGGAGAGCAGATGTTGGAGAGTTCTGAAGAATTAAAAATCAAAAAGAGGGGCGCCTGGCTGGCTCCGTTGGAAGAGGAAGCGACTCTTGATCTCCCGGTCGTGATTTGGAGCCCCAGGTTGGGTGCACAGATTACTTAAATAAATATTTAAAAAATAAATAAATAAACAAGAAAGGCACTCAAAGAATTGAAAAAAAAAATCATCAAGGTATTATCATCTGATTTAAATGAGATAATTAAGGGCCAGTGGAGGGGAGTGAGTTGCCTGACAGGTAATAGTGCAGGTTTCTTTCCACTCTCCTGGGGAAAGTGGTCAGGAGACTATGAAGAAAGCAAGGATCAGAGAAGCATTCCCAGATATTTTTAACTCAAACAAACAACATGCAAATAGTGTTCCAAGACAGAAGTTCACAGAATTGAGTGCTGTGTTTCCCATTCTCTCTGCTACCACCCTAGTTGGATGCTCAAGAGCCCAATAATCTCTAGGGACTGTGGTACATTTTCCCAACTCGCACCCCCCACCCTCTCCTGTCTACACTACACAATTCTTTGACACATTCATACACTTGCTCAAAAACATCCAATGACGTCCTAGTGCTTCCTGATTAAAATGCAAACTGTAAATCTGGAATTCAAGGCTTTCCAAAACCTGTTCCAACTTTATGTGACATCTGAAACCTGCTTGAGCTAAAAAGAACTCATTTACTGCCCCCCCCCCATACATTTTCTTTTTTAGTCAGATTTGACACTTGCTTCAAGGTCCATTTCAGGCTCTATGAAGTTTTCTTAGACCAACCCAGTCTTGAGCAACCATATCCTGCTTGGAGTTTTAGTAGAACTGACAGCCTACCCCACCCACAGATACGTACAGGCTCCCCAACCTCACCGCAGGGCTTCAAAAGTGGGAACTTTGCCTCCTCAACGGGTAACACAATGTCCATTTTAGCACACAGTAATGTTTGAGGATGAAGATAGCGCTTGGAGCAAACATCCTGCAGAACTTCCGGTGTAGTTCTTTAACAAAAGGTAGACCTAAAGAACAATTTCTCTAATAGCCCCAAGGAAATGTCTCTGCAAATTTCCAAACCAGAGACGTGTACACTTCCCACACTCTTCCTTCTCTCCAAAAGGCTGAGAGACAAGAGAAGCCAGCATGGACAAGCCTGGCTGAGGCAGGTGAGACGTGATCAGGGTCTCTGTGAATGGAATCTCTCTCTCTCTCTCTTTCATTGGGAGCAACCAGACTGGCAGGCTGAGTCACTTTCAGGTACTTTGTCATGGAAACAGTGACAGCCCTACTACAATCCTCTCCTCAAGACTGTTCCTCCTGAGAGAACACATGTAACACCTCCATCAACCAAACCCTTCAAGTATCTACTATGTGGGAACTGGGAGAGATTGAAAACCGAGGGCATGCCATTTAGTTGAGGAGAAAAGATATTCCCCAGAAAGACAGATCTGACAATATAAAGGCTAGGTTTCTGGTCCAAATAGTGAATTCCAAAGAAATTCAGAAAAGGAAAGAGATCACTCTGCACATCTCATTTCTTTGCCCTCCTCTTCCCACTCTATGTTCTCATACCTGAAACAGCTCATTTCTGGGACACCAGCCTGGCTCAGTTGGAAGAGTATGCGACTCTTGATCTTCGGACCATGATGAGTTCAAGCCCCATGTTGGATGTAGAGACTACTTTTAAAAAGTAAATAAATTAAAAAATTTTTAAAAATCATTTTTTCTCTACTTATGGTGAGAGGGTGCAGGAGTGGGCAGGGGTAAAGAGGCCAGGAAACCCTTGTGGCTCTCACTCTTCTGTCTCCTCAGTACTGAGATTTTCCTCACACCCAGTCGCTTTTGGACAGCTTGCTCTAAATCCCCTTTTGACTCCTAATATCACAGCAAGGCAGCATCCAGACTTCAAGACCCAAATTCTTTTTTCAATCAATTGAGCTAGCTGTCATTCTCCCTCAGGTCCAGAGCTCAGTATATATAACTAAGTATATATAATTTTCATGGCACAATATTGTCACCAATGTCTGTTCATTGTCATGTCAATTTATCTGGATACTCACTGGTTCTTCTGACGATCTTCACTGTCCTTTCACTCTCCCACTTCAGTGCTGGCACCTGTCCAGAATGGTCCAGGGTCATATTGCACAAATCACACCTGAGAGGAAAGAGCATTTCTATCATGTCTCCTGTAATATGGATGGGATGGGCTCTGGTCTTTGGCTTGGCGAGGATGTCAGCATCAGGTCACACCACAAAGTCCCTTTTCCCAAATTGCAGAGGCTTTGTGAGAGAGGTCAGTCGAAGCTTTCTAAAATGGGCCAAGGCTAGCACAGGGACCAGAAAATTCTGGTTTGTAGAGCATTCAAAAGGGAAACGTGTACAGTGACCGGTAGGTGTGGTAGCAGAACTCTGTGTCCGGAACAAGTCTTATTCTAGTCATAGGGGCAGCAGCTTATACTAAGTAACTCCCTTGATCCCAGGGCCCCCTTCCCATTTCCTCAAACCTGACACCTACATTGTAATGTGGCAGTTTGAGCTTACAGAGCATTTTTGCATCTTCTATTGTGTGTCTTTTCTTTCACAACCCCACGAGAATAGTAGGAAAGGTATTCTCCTCTATTGACAGATGAACTGTGCAAACCTCAGTTTCTTCCAGGTGATCTGCACCAAGTTCACATAACCAGTGCCGTGATGGAATCAGAACCAGAACCAGATCTTTAGCCCCTGGGGGCGCCTGGGTGGCACAGTGGTTAAGCGTCTGCCTTCGGCTCAGGGCGTGATCCCAGCGTTATGGGATCGAGCCCCACATCAGGCTCCTCCGCTGTGAGCCTGCTTCTTCCTCTCCCACTCCCCCTGCTTGTGTTCCCTCTCTCGCTGGCTGTCTCTATCTCTGTCAAATAAATAAATAAAATCTTTAAAAAAAAAAAAAAAGATCTTTAGCCCCTGGTTCTCTTTCCACTGGACCCAGAGAACGCCTTCTCTGGCCTGAACTTCCATATTCCCTTCTGCCCATACAGACCCTCGCTTTTGTCTTTTACTTCAGGAGCTTCTCT
The DNA here is from genome assembly GCF_017311325.1 of Ursus maritimus. Classification (NCBI taxonomy): domain Eukaryota; kingdom Metazoa; phylum Chordata; class Mammalia; order Carnivora; family Ursidae; genus Ursus; species Ursus maritimus. The sequence continues at coordinate 3,351,233 of NW_024425119.1, forward strand.
GCTATTCAGATGTATTTCATGGAAATGTCTTGGTTAGTGGAAAATCTGATGATAATTCAGTGTGGGTTTCTGGGCCATTGCTAAGTCAATCAATGTCTTAGACTATGACATGTGGAGGGCCGAGTTCCTTTACTTAGAGAAAATTCCTAGAAGAGAAAAGTACAGCGCCAAAACCATCTCCCAGTGTCATGGCCATCTTGGCAAGCATTTATTTGTTTTATCTCTTTCAGCTCATGTAACACATCCCTGCCTATAGGTTTCATGGGTTCCGTTTTACAGATAAGGAGATGTTAAATAACGGGTTCGAGGTGATGTAGGTGACTTGTATCTTAGATGGCACTCAAACTCAGGCTTTCTAACTTCAGATTTGATGCCTTTTTTTTTTCCCCTTTGCACATATTTCCCTGGAAGTTTCCCTGGAGCAATATATTCACCCTGGAAACTCTGAGCTCACTCTCAGCACATCCGTAACTCACCGAGCCACATGATAATTCTTCTCCTCCTCCTCCTCCCCACCCTCTTGAGCACTGCCTGCTCTGCTCTTTACAGAAGAGGTTGCTTTTTCCTCTCTCTTCCTTCCACAAATCCATCTTCTACAAGTCTTTCTGCAGAGTTTGCTACTGTGGAGGCGAATCCAGGAGAAGGTGGAAACCCTCACTGAATGTATCTTATTGGTTCCTTCTCTTGATTGCCAGGGCAGTCGGGCCCTTCTCTCTGGATGGTGGAAAGAATTGTACGAACTTTGGCCAAGCCTCAAGCCTTAGTTTCCCTCCATTTGTGGTCCTAAATAATTTTGCATACTGGACTGGGAAACAGATGAATATTTACCATCTTTATAAAAATGTGTGCAAGATTGCATCATAGAGAGTCAAAGGAACCAGATGAAAAGAGTCAAAGGGAAGACGAACAGAGGGGCAGAGATGTTATGTGTCAGAACAAAGCTCTTTAGCTTTCAGGAAAAGGATCCCAGGCAGTTCACATACTGAGAGCTTATGGCTTCATCTCCCTCCCAAGCTAATGAGTTGTTGATTCGATCTTCAGCAAACGCAAGGCATGACCCAGACCAGAACTATATGCTTCAAAGCTTAAATTTGGCATCTATTCCTGGGTCTTGCTTCTCTTTCCAGTCTGCAGTGTGAATGCCTCCAAATTATTACAACTTCTCTTCCTGCCTTCCTCCCCCAAGGAAAGGGATTCTCCTGCAAGTCAACAGATAATTATCTAAGTCAAAAAATTAACTTTGACTTGTTCAGGCTTTTCAACTGAGTAATAGCAATTATTCCCCTCCACTCAGATCTGCTTTGTTGCTGGGAAACCCACAAGGAGAAAGGGTCAACAGCACTCCCCGTTGCTCATCAGTTGGTGCTGAAACAGAGGCTCAATGAGCCTTCCCTGGAGTTCCACCTCCCGTCTCTCTGACCACGAAACCTCGCTCGAAAGACATTCTCCAACCCGTCTGTGGAAAGACATTCTCTCCTGTCTGCAACCTGCAATCTGCTACTGCAGGTAATGGTGAGGGGTTTTGTAGTTGACGCTCAGGCGTGGCGACCCCCAGCTCTGAGTAGCTTCTTCCCCACTCCCAGGTCCTGGTAGTGTTTGATGTCTGAGAGCTACGTGGCTTGTCATGGCTTGAAACTCATGACCCACGTACCTCTGAGGGAGCTCTTGGTGCTTTCTTCTCTTCTCCCAAGACACGTCCCACAGGCTTGGTCCCCACACGTAGGAATCCACACAGGTGTGCACACGCTGCCCTTTGGGGGGCTGTGCAGATGGTAGCCTCAGAGGCAGCTTTCTTGCCTGACTTAGCTCTCTGGCACCACCTTCTGCAGCGCTGAGGGCGTGCTCAGCATTTGCAGGACAAACTGTGGGTCTCCAAGCCTCTGAGGGAAGCCGGATTTCCTCCCTCTATTCTTTCATCCTGAAGAAACTCTTCCATATACATCCACCACTCCAGACTTCACAGCTTCTCCAGTCCCTCACAGGGCTTGTCGATGCCCACGATCGTTCTACACTCTACAACCTGGACCCCTTCTATAGCGTTATATCCAGCCCAGAAGTCATTCAGTAAACATTCTGCAATGATGGCAAATGTTCTTACTGCCCATCTTAGGAGGCTCTGCCTCCTCTTCAGCCCACTCATTTAAGGATGCCTTCCTCTATTAGAGTAAATGTGGGAACATGGATATCCCTCGCCTCAAGCGCAATCGAATCTACTCACCCACGGGGAATGCCGCGGGCAACCCAGGCAAGGGGACAGCAGGCTGGGTTGACCTACCGTATGGCTTTGCTGGGGAACAATAATCCTAACGGCGAGTACACGTGCAGTGACACAAAACAGCTCCAGTGCTCAAGCCCCAGGCCGACTTTCTGAAAACCTTCTTTGTCTAAGTTCATAGGTCCAGGCTATAAACTCTGGTGAGAGAACCCCAGCCATGCCACTTAACACTCAATCACTGTGGCATCTCAGCAGCATGTCTCGGCTTCCAGACGGTGATGCTGGGCACTGATGAGAGTCAGAGCTGTTGGTTTCAGGTTTCTCAGCTGTGTTATCTAAGGACCGGCTGCTTGGGATTTGATCAGGGCTGGCTTGGGAGAGAGGCAGACGCCGTCTTTTCCCCAGAACAGACTAGCCTTTGAGCTCTGCCGCCACCCGGACTGGGGATGGAAGAAAGAAAACAAAAATCCTCACTGTATGTGGTTCTCTGGAATTTAACTTGGCTCTGAAGAGGGAAAATTAAAGAGCAGCACTGCTCATCCACTCTCAACGCCCTCTGCAGGTGGCAAACCCCCGTGAACGCCGAGGCTTGTCAGGACCAGGAAGGGGTTAAGGTGAGGACAAGAAGGATTTCTGACCCTCTCCGTGGTGGGGGAGGGTCCCACCTCCTTTCATGGTCAACACTAAGTTGTTGAGTGGGGGATCTGATTTAAAGTCAATTTACAAGAACCAGCCCTTCCATGAAGATGGTACCAAAGGGGAAGGAGGAAGCCCCTGTCCCTCCCAAAGCCAAAGCCAAAGCCAAAGCCAAAACAAGGCCAAGACCGGGGTGCGGAAAGGCGTCCACAGTCACAGAAAAAAGATCTGCACGTCACTTACCTTTGACAGCCCAGGACACTGTTTCTCTGAAGGCAGCCCAAATATCCTCAAAAGAGCACCCCCAGGAGAAGCAAACTTACCACTATGCCGTCATCAACTTCCCCCTGACCACCGAGTGAGTCAGTCATGAAGAAAATAGAAGACAACAGCACACTTGTGTTCATTGTGAATGTCAAGGCCAACAAGCACCAGATCAAATAGGCTGTGAAGAAGCTCTATGACATTGACGTGGCCAAGGGCAACACCCCAATCCCGCCTGATGGAGAGAAGAAGGCGTATGTTCGATCCAGCCAGCTCCTGACATGATGCTTTGGCTGTTGCCAACAAAATTGGGATCATCTAAACTGAGTCCAGCTGGCTAAATCTAAATATAAATTTTTTCACCATAAAAAAAATAATAAAGTCAGTTTCCAAGAACCAATTGAAACAGAACATTCTCATCAGGCTAAGCTATGAAGAGAGGAGATAAACCCCATTTAGTGATTTGGGACAAGGACAGCACAACTAGTCACGTGATGAGTTTTTTCTGTTTTATTTTCCTGGCCCTTCGTATATTCACCACACACACGATGTGTGTGTGTGTGTGTGTGTGTGTGTGTGTGTGTGTGTGTGTGGTAGTGGAGGGTGGTTAGGGGTGGGTGTTGGGTATAAGGAAGCACTTTTGGAGAAAGTGAAGTGCTGAGTTCTTCCTAAACTTTCTATTCCCTAGAGCTTCTAAAAAAATTCTTCTGCCTTGACAAAGATTCTGCTTTTCAACTTTACATCTTACCCTCAAAAGAGGGCTGTCAGTGCAGGTCAGTGAGAGATATGCATGAAAAAACCTTGCATTCCATCATCCCAGATCTTTTTAGGGGACATTTCATGCTCTCAGTTTTTCTTCAGATTATTAGAAAGTGAACTTGGGGACTTTAGATCAGTCTGATTTACTTTTCTCATCTGGGTTCAGTCACCCTTTGCTATACATTTCTCATCCCAGTGCTACCTTGGCTTACTACGTGGAAAATTTTGCTCTCAACTAAGTTTTCCCTTAAATTCCATACTGTTCTCGGGGTGCCTGGCTGGCTCAGTGGGCAGAGCATGCAACTCTTGATCTCAGGGTTGTGAGTTCAAGCCCTATATTTGGGTGTAGAGATTACTTCCAAAAATAAGTAAATAAAAAAATTTTTAAATAATGAAAGTTTCTTCAAAAAATTCCACACTGGTCTCAAGGGAGATTACTTCTTTTTGAGACCTCTAGGAAAAGAAATCCCATAACATTCTCACCATTAGTTGTTGGCATGATGGAAAAGCATGAGATCACCTAGGGAGGATAGGATCACGTGGGTGACAGTCCTGGGAACAACGACATTGTTGAAATAAGCAGAAGGGAGTCGGACAAGGCATGAGCAAACCCAGCAGACAGAAGAGTCAGGACAGAGATTTACGAAGCAGGGAGAACAGGTGAGGACAGGGTGGCACCCTCAGATGTCAGTGCTCAGGAGGTGAAGCTGGGAGGCCAGGTATGACACACAAGGAGAGGGGGCAGGAAGAATTCAAGAGGGTTATGGTCAGATTGAGTAGAGGCGAAATACAGAATCCCAAAGATGTTATGGAGGATTTGAGCAGAGAACATACAGAGAAAGAAGAGTTTTATAAGGTCATTTTTTTGGGAGAAGGAATTCATTGCTTTGACACGAAGCAAGAAAGAGAACATAGCTTTCGGCACATAAAGAACATAGCTATTTTCTGCAGAAGCTTATCAGGTGCTGGCCTGGTCTGGCCTAGGTAGTGATACAAGAGCTGTAGGGATGAGTAGAGAATCACTCTAGTTTAAGTAAAAGAACTGCAGACAGACCACTTCAGTCTTTACTGATTATGGAGCTTGGGTCCAAATGAAATCTTATAGAAATCCGCATGACAATACTACATTACTGCATGACAATACTATAATACTACATTACTCAGATTTTAGATCCCTCTATTTAATATTTCATTATCCCTTTCTAAATGTCAAGGCAAAGAACAGTCAACGTAGCAATATCAAGATTGTACGAATTTAAAATTAGCACTGATATGGTTAAATACGAAGATGCTTAGTGGGTAGGACAATTGTGAGCCAAAAGGGGGGGAAAAAGTCACAAAACCAACACAAGGCCCATCAGAAACATTGTGGTCCTATTTGGAGTCTGTTGGGATGCCAAACCTGTAGACTAGCCACGTCAAAATGGAGTGCTGGGGGAAACTGGACAAAAAGGATCTCTCTGATTTCTTACAACCGCATGTGAACCTATAATTATCTAAGAAGATAGATTAACATAGAGATCAATAGATGGAGGTAAGTGAGCCACATTTTCAAGCATAGGATTTTATAATAAATATTTAACTAAAACAAATATGTATTTAGCACACCAACCTGACGACTCTATTACAATAGCCTAAATTCCAACAGTGAATTGGGCCTGTTTCTCCACTTTATATTCTGTGCCATTGGTTGGTCTGTTTATGTGTCAATACAACACATTTAATTAAAAAAAAAAAAGTGTGGCTGGCTCAGTTTTCAAAAAGAAGCCACACAGTCCAAGAAGCAAAGAGGAAGAGATACCAAAAAGATCTGCAAACAGAAGCAGTAACCGCTGCCATCTGACCGGCAAGCTCCCAGAGAGCTGCTATGGCAAGGGCAGTGGGTTTCTTAGTAACAATCTTACTCCATACACTTACGTTCCACTTAGGATGTGAATATTACCATCTGGTGGTTCAGAAATAAATTACGTCATTTCCAAACTGAGAGCTACCCCATACACAATAACACGGGTAGACTGCGATGCCACCTTAGACACGAAGTAATCGAGGGCGTGCTCCGGAGGTCCTGGTTGTGTTCATACTTGCTTTTCGTAGGACTAACTGGAAAGTAAGCTACCAATCAGTCCATGAGTGGACGACTTCACAGCTTAGACCCGTAAAGCAATGTAGAGGCTTAAAAGAAAACAAAAACAAACAAACAAAAAAACCTTTTGGAGGCACCTGGCTGGCTCAGATGGTAGAACATGTGACTCTTGATCTCACGATCATGAGTTCAAGCCCCCCATTAGGCCTAGAGCTTACTTTAAAAAAAAAACAAACAAAACCTTTTGAAACATTTCCTTTGCAGTGTCTCTCTTCACTTGGCAGCCGAACCCTCCATCCCTTTCTCCTGCTTGTCTGCCTATTCTAGATCCATTTGGTTCTGTGCCCTTACCTACTTGGGAGTTTAGGAGGGCACATGAAACAGACTGTGACTTGCTGGAATCCTAGACATTTTTTCATTGGCGGTCAATTCAACTCACTAAATCCTTCATCCAGACCTCTTCCTAATGGTTCTATCACTTGCCTCTCACCAGCACCCTCTCAACTTTCCAAACATTTCCTCTTCTCAAGCTCATCACAGCAGTGCCCCACTCCACTCTCAGCGGAAGGCCTTGCTTTTATTTCCTCTGTGAAAAATGAGGCAATCAACCCTTTAGGATTATCTACTCATCTGCTCTTCCTGCCGCCATTGGGACTGACTCTCATTCTCCTCCAGGACCTTACTTCACGAACATCCCCTCTCATCCATCTCTCTTCAAGTGATAGAACCAAAGGCGGTGGCACTAAAACTTTATCCGTTTTTCCATCTCTATCCTTTTGGAAGCAAATTGCTGTGCAGCTGGGGCAAAATAATTGCATCCGTACCTGGACACCCCCTGGAAATTCAGGGGATCTTGGCTCAGTATATAGCATCGTTTTGATTCACCCAGGACAAAGGAAAGAACTCAGGTTTTCACATTTGTGTTAAAGGAAAATGGTGACTGAACTGCCAGTAGGAGAGGCTCCTTTTTTTTTTTTTTTTTTTTAAAGCCTATGATAACAGATCACGTTTTCTTTTCACTAATAAAGTCAACCAAAAATTCCCAGAGGGCTCAGTCTTGGGCTTTAGAGGGACATGTATAACGGATGGTTCTTCCTTTTATTCTGGTTCTTCCTTTTGTTCTAACACTTAAGGAACTGACTTTTTATTTCAGTTGCTCTTTTGATGCTATGCAAAACAAAAAGGTTATTAAATCATAGAATTTCAGGGTAAAACTTTAATACTTGTACAAAACTGCAGAGACCATGGAACAAGTAAACCAAGTCATTAACAAAGCTATAAATGTGGTTTTTAACAAGAAATTATAGGAAACTAGAATCTTTTCAATTACATTTTTATTGAAAAATAGTTGATTTAAAATATATAATTATTTTTTTAAAAGCATGTTATTGGTAAAATAATGATCTTTCATACAAGGATCACTGAAGTTTCAGTCACTCTTACCAAAGTGGCACCTTTATTTTTCTAGATGCACCTTTTGCTTAAAAATAGAGTCTCTGAAAAAAAAAAAAAGAAAAGAAAAAAGAAAGAAAGAAAAAGACAAGACTAGGGTCTCTAGTGCCCTCTGGTGAAACTTCCTGAGACTGGGTATCCAAAAAAGGAATTCAGCTCATGGTGGAAGAAAGTTAAATAACAGAATTACTACCTGTTTACGTGTGATAAATTGTGATTTGCTGCCTTGGGCAACCTCAGAGGATGCCTTGATCTCAGGCAGAGTTTCAACTACTGACACTCAGTCAAGCTCACAGCAAAAAATACTTTCTTCCCAAATTTTCATCATCATTGCCTTCTTAAAAAAACAAAAAGCTGTCATTATATTATGAATGGAAGAAATAATGTGGGAAAGTCTTTAAGTAATTCAGGTTATAATCCAGACCAAAAACACAAAAAAGGTTAACAGGACAGCAAAAATGATAACTAAAGCTTAGCATGCAAGAAGGGCTCTTTTAGTGGTCCCTAATTCTTAGCCCTGTCTTCTTAATAACGGATAGCACGATTCTAGCCAACTCTGTGCATAGTTTCTGGGAGAAGAGGACCTTTTCCTCAGATTTCAGAAAGCAGATGAGGGCCACGTCTAAACGTAAACATCAACAGAGTCTAAGTTCATTCTCCAGACCGAAGACTTTGGACTTAAGGTTCTTCAGTTCTCCTTGTAGCTTATGTGCCCGTCTATTGCTGTCACGCACCTCACACAGAATGGCAAGATCCTGGTTTGCCCGCGCATTAAGTGTTGCCTAGAGATTTGGAAAAAAAGAAGAGGAAATGATTATGGCACATGCCAGGGGAAAGAAATCAGCCATAAAGACTAGGCTATGCTGGTTCCTTTTTGGGAGACTTTTAGCACATAAGATAAATTCAATCCTTAGCTTGCTTAATGACTAATAGAAAGGAAACGTAGAGTAAAATTAAAACAAAAGGCATGAGACTCTGCTTTCCTATACGATAGTAAAGAAGCCATAAGATAGACATCAACAAACAATAATAAGTAAAAAAAGAGAACAATATAAACATTACTGGTAAATTTGCCAATGAAAGAAAAGCGTCTCTTCTATAACTAACCTTGTTCGGCACATAGCAATCACTTAGGATATGTGGATCACTCGTTAAATCTCTTTAAGAAGGATTCTGAGGCAACCTGAATGCTAAATAAAGCTGTGTTTGACAGGGAGAAATTACTTCATTACTTACCCACTCTCCCCATTGGTAAAACAGACACAGTTCTTTTCATCTACTTCTTGAACTGGGAAGGATGAAGCTTTCTGCTAAGTTTCACTCAGATGGAAGTACGATGGCGCAGGCAAGCAATGATCTGTCTACTGTGTCCTCCCTGTGGTGTGTACTTAAGCTGGTCTTGGTGAGACTTAAAGGATGGCGGTCTGCTATAGTCTACCATCAGGGAAAGAGCACATCTTTCTTCTGAGGAGCCCTCACGACCATGGTTCCTTACCTGCACCCCTCTTCCCCCTCTCAGTAATTCAGAGTCAGCAATTACCTTATAGAGGATTTGTTCCAAGTCTTTCAGCTTCTGCCGGAGAATCTTAATATCTGTCTTAAAGCCTTCTACTTCCAAGATACGCCGATTCTCCAAGGCCTCATAGCGTCTTGTCATCACCTGTAAACGCTTCCCCATCTTCTTAGTGCGATCCTAAATATAGAGACATGGCAAGGCATTTGTGAAGACGAGGGAAGCATTCCCAGAGCATCCACGCTTCCCACTCCGTCAGAAGTGGCCGAGAATTTTGTACCTTGAAGATCTCTCTCCTCACTCCCTCCTCCTCACGAATTCGGGCAAGTTCCTCTTCTAGGGAAATGCACTGCTCTTGATACATGTTGGACAATTTTTTCTCTTGTACTAACTTATCCTTGAGGGACTGCAGGTCAGAAGGAAAATAAAATTACAATTTTGGTAATTCAAATAGCACTGAGGTAACGAAAGAAAGGAAAGAAATGATTTCCATTAAGTCTAAAACGAATTAAGGAACAAGACGGCAAGGAACTCTGGAGAACATGTGAAAGCCTCCTATTTCTAGATGATTCTCTTAACCTTTTTCTAAAGTGTCCATAGTAGAAATTCTTTATTATTATTATTGTTATTATTTTTAAAGATTTTATTTATTTATTTGACAGAGATAGAGACAGCCAGCGAGAGAGGGAACACAAGCAGGGGGAGTGGGAGAGGAAGAAGCAGGCTCACAGCGGAGGAGCCTGATGTGGGGCTCGATCCCATAACGCTGAGATCACGCCCTGAGCTGAAGGCAGACGCCCAACCGCTGTGCCACCCAGGCGCCCCCATAGTAGAAATTCTTTAAAATAAAACAAATATTTTTGGCTCTGAGAAGGACCAGATAATGCAGTTCAGAACTGTACCAAGTAGGACATGACAATATGTTTTGGGACACATTTCTGAAGCTCTTCTTTAAATAGAAACAACAAGAACACATAATATACATGTTCCACTGAGCAGTGGGAATGATCGGTAAAAACCTTAATCAGATCATGTTTCTTCCTAACACACAATCCTTCAAAGACATACAATGTTTACAGCCAAATAGTCTTACAAGGAATATAAAGGCCCTGTAAGGCCCTTCGTGACTGGCTGCAGCCCACCCTTCCAACCTCTTTGCTTAGCACTGCCTTCTTGCTTATTCCTCTATGACCACAATGATATTTCCTCTCTTACCCGAACATACTTTAGGCTTGCTCTTCCCTCAGCCTGTAATGCTCTTCCCCTAGGTCTGTATGGGAAGCTCAGTACCATTTTACAGGTCTCAGCAACAATATCAGACTTCACAGAGGGTCCCTGTGCTTCCCTACAAAAGCAGACTTTCAGCAAATATATATATAATCTTTATATAATCTTTTTAATTCCTAAATACCACTTTTTAATAAGCTATCATTTTCTCTGTACCTTCTCACTCATTAAACTTTTTATTTATTTATTTAAATAATCTCTACACCCCATGCGGGGCTTGAACTCCTGACCCTGAGACCAAGAGGCATGCTCTTGCCATTGAACCAGCCAGGTACACCCCTACCCATTAAAATGTAAATGCCGTGAAGGCAGACCTGGTCTAATTTATCTACTGCTGTCGCCCTGGAGCCTAGCCCTTAGTAGGAGTGCAATAAATATTTGTTGAATGAATAAATGAATTTTCTACATTCCCAAACACTATCATGACAAGCTACTCTTTGAAACCTATTTCTTGAGGCTGCTGCTACAACAGCTTCCTCGACTGAATGGATCTTGTATGACAATTCTTAGGTTCTTTGGAATTCTCTGAGTTCTTTCAACTATTCCAGAAAAATTAGCAATTTCCGTAAGACATAAGAAAACTACCTTAATATATTCATTTTGGTTGTGATGAGTCTCATGGATGACTGGCCAAACTTTTCCAATTTTATCTTCTTTCTTCTTACACTGCATGCTGTATTGCTTAATCTTTGACATCAAATGATCCTTTTCAAGCATCCATGACTTCTCTTTATTTTGGTTTTCAAATCTGAGTTGCAAAAAGTCTTTTGTGCTCTCATAGAGGAGTTCTTGGGTGTGATGGAGACTATGAAAGAAAGTACAAGTGTGGACACCAAGATGCTTTGTGGTATATATGATACGTAGTTACTCAAACAAAGGGACAATACAGGTTCTTTTAAAGTTGTACATAAATTCTATAAAATATCATTAGCAGTATTTAAAACACGCTTAATCTGATCACTGGCAAACCTACACGTTTCACTGGACAGAGTGTAATATACCTACTCACACGCACTAGCTCACAGACTGGTCTTTTTTTTTAAGATTTATTTATTGTGCACCTGGGTGGCTCAGTCAGTTAAGCCTCTGCCCTCGGCTCAGGTTATGATCCCAGGGTCCTGGGATCGAGTCCTGCATCGGGCACCCTGCTTGGTGGAGAGCCTGCCTCTCCCTCTACCCCTCCCCACTGCTCATGATCTCTCTCTCTCTCTCAAATAAAAAAATTAAATATTTTTAAAAAAGATTTATTTATTTGAGAGAGAGAGAGTGCGCGCACTCACTGCGTGGGAGGAGGGGCAGAAGGAGAGAGAATCTCCAGCAGACTCTCCGCTGAGTGTGGAGAACAATGCAGGGCTTGCTCTCACAACCCTGAGATCCCAACTTGAGCCAAAATCAAGTTAACTTGCTTAACTGACTGTGCCACCCAGGGACCCAACATAGACTGGTCTTTATAGATATTTTCCCAATGCTAATTCCAGGTTACATCATTAAAAGATTTACAGAAATAGCTACACATAGCCTGCACAAGTATGGACTATTCCCTGACTCAGGGTGAACACAAGTTCTAAAATGTCGAGAATAGTTTTGGTTTTGTTTATGCTGTGCTCCACATGTAAACTGCCCGATATCAAATCTTGTCCTTTTCTCAAGATCAGCTTTCTCCATGGAGAGATCGTGACAACCTTAGCCCATTTAGTTTCTCCATTCTCTGAAATTCTGTATCAGTTTAAATCTCTACCCCTGTGTAATAATTTGACACTTGCTCATACACTGTGTCATGTTTTATTTCTGTATTTTATTTTTTTTAAGATTTCATTTATTTGAGAGAGTGAGCGAGTGAGAGACAGAGAAAGCACGAGCGGGGGGGGGGGGGGAGAAGGAGAGGGAGAGGGAAAAGAAGACTCCCCACTGAGGAGGGAGCCTGACTCGGGGCCCAATCCCAGGACCACAACCCGAGCTGAAGGCAGACGACTAACTGACTGAGCCACTCAGGCGCCCCTGTCATGTTTTAACCATCAACACGCATAGTTTCATTTCTTTTTTTTTTTTTTAAGATTTTATTTTTAAGTAATCTCTACATCCAACGTGGGGCTCGAACTTACAACCCCAAGATCAAGAGTCACATGCTCTATGGACTGAAACAGCCAGGCACCCCCACATGCGTATTTTCTAACCTGAGTGAAAGCATATCCCTTGTTTATCATTTACTTTTGCCCTGCTACCGCCAGATTGTTAAGAACAGCACCAACTACTAAACATACAGTGTACTAAGTAGAGTCCTGCTGACTACTGAGATTTAAGAATAGGCAAATGATGTTTCTATCTTCAAAAAAGGATATCCCTAGAAGTTAGCAACTCATCAGTTTAACATCAACACTTTCCAGAAAAATACTGTATCGAATGATCAAACTGCTTGCAAAGAATATTAAATACCACGAGCAACCACTATAATTTCCCACTGACCAAATAATGTCAGACGAACTTAGTTCTTTTCATGAGTAACAGGATACACAGATACGGGGAACATGATAGCATAATGCAGGCACAAAGCAGGGTAACGGTCATCAGACGAATGTATATATACTCAGGTATACGTGTATGTGTATGAAGAGAGACTGATTCAGTTACCACAAGATCTCTCTTGCTTTCAATGAGTTATTTTATTCTATTTTACATTATGTTCTCGATTACAAACTGGGCAAGTAATAGTCTTGTTAATGTATAAATGGTTTGAAAGTGAGACCCAAAGGACAGTCATTAAAGGCCTAGGATTTCATGCCGTTCAACATCCTTAGGATGATCTATCTAACGTAAGGGACTGATTATATGCTCAGATACGCAGATAATGCTAAACTACGATGCTTATTAATATTCTAGAAGACAGATATAAAATTATAAATTACTGTGACAATTTAAAAACACCGTCTCCCTAAAAACAATTAAAATCCAATGAAAAGTGAACATGCTATGTGTAAGCACAAAACACCAAAAATAAAAATGAAGATGGAGACATGCTGGCCACATGCAAACATATTACACTGTGTTAAAAGAAACAGAGCCTGCAAGAGCCAGAAGGCATTTTCCCCCCTGTATTGGCCAGAGATCTTAACTGAAGAATCACATCTAATTTTAATCATCACACTTTTTTTTTTTTTAAGTAGACTCCACACTGGTGTGGAGCCCAAGGTGGGGCTTGAACTCATGACCTTGAGATCAAGACCTGAGCTGAGAGGCGCCTAGGTGGCGCAGTCCTTAAGCGTCTGCCTTTGGCTCAGGGCGTGATCCTGGCGTTCTGGGATCGAGCCCCACATCAGGCTCCTCTGCTGGGAGCCTGCTTCTTCCTCTCCCACTCCTCCTGCTTGTGTTCCCTCTGTCAACTGGCTGTCTCTCTCTGTCAAATAAATAAATAAATAAAATCTTAAAAAGAAAAAAAAAAAAAAGACCTGAGCTGAGATCAAGAGTCGTACACTTAACTGACTGAGCCACCCAGGCGTTCCAATCACCATACTTTTAAGTGGAGGAAGAGGCACTAGAGAAGTTTAAGACGACAGTGAAAGAAGACAAAAGGATGTTAAAAATGTAACATGAAAAAAAATTTTTTAATGTAGAATGTTTAATGCAAAAAGAAGAAGTAAGACGCAGCTTGATAAGGATCACCAAGTATTGGACAAATGTTTATTGTGTGCCTGTTATGCATACAGGGCAGGACAGAGGCCACAGCAAGCACCCGGGGAACAGACTTAACTCCAATAGGTGGCGATAAGCGCCACCAGCGGCAGGAGAGTCATCACAGGAATGTGGAGGAGGAAAAATTGAATTCTGCCTGGGGAAGTGTTCAGAGAAGAGGTGACCATGAACAGCAAAGGGCTTGCCACACGGCAAGGATCGCATAAGCAACAGACTTTAGTAGTCAGACTGAAGGACGGGGTAGAACGCAGCAGGAGAGGAAGAGTGGAGACGGAAAAGGTTAATCTGGTGCCAGATGACAAAGATCCTAGTAATTCATGCCGAGGTAGCAGCACTTTATCAGAAGATAAATGGGGAGTTAGCACATGTTTTTGAGCAGTTGGTAACCCCTAACGGAGGCGAGGAACTGCGCGTAACAGTGAGGAAGACTGCAGAAGGCAGTGGGATCAGTGACAGGAAGAGCAGTTAGGTTACTGCAGCAATGTAAACAAGAAGACGCTAGGGGGCGCCTGACTGGCTCAGGAGGGGGAGCACGTGACTCTTGGGTCTCAGAGTCGCGAATTCGAGCCCCACATTGGGGGCAGAGATGAGTTAGAAACGTAAAATTAAAAAAAAAAAAAAAAGAATAGCTTGAACCAATGTGAGAAAAATGAGAGGGACAGAACGGACTGGAGAGGCTTCCCAGGCTCATACTCAGTAAGGCATGGAATTCAGCAATAAGAGAGTGGGGAGTTGAAGATAACTCTAAGGTTGGGAAGCTTGGAAACAGGATGGATATCATTGAACTAAATGGGAAAAAGAATGAAGTAGTAGGTTTGAGATGGGACAAGGGAGTGTTTCTTGGGAAAGAAAAACAGTCCAATTCAGTCACGGTAAATTGGAGGTGTTGGAACATTACTGAAGAGATCTGTACAGCACAGTCTGGCCACTGGAACCAGACAAAAAGCTGAGGAGGGTCAGACAGGTAGAAGCATCAAGACAGGTGTTACAGAAATCAAAGGGATAATTTCAAAGAAACGGTGGTTAGAGGTACCAAATATGCAGAATGATACTAGTTACAACAAGGACTGTAAAGAGATAACTGGTCATGGGAGTTAACAAGTCAGTGATGACTTTAGAAAGGGCACACTTAGTAAAACGGTGCGGATGAAATCAGGCTGCAGAAAGGTGAGGAATAAAGGCAGTGAGGACAGAGAGTTTGTGGTTTTTGTACAAGTACGGAGTCATTTTTCCCACACTCGTGAAGGACCAAACAAAAGGAAAGGTCCCTACTGTAATGGGCTGAGTCGGATAACCTGTCAGTGGAGAAGAGAGTATTTCTTTTTTTTTTTTTTAAAGATTTTATTTATTTATTTGACAGAGAGAGAGACAGCCAGCGAGAGAGGGAACACAAACAGGGGGAGTGGGAGAGGAAGAAGCAGGCTCATAGAGGAAGAGCCTGATGTGGGGCTCGATCCCAGAACTCCGGGATCACACCCTAAGCCGAAGGCAGACGCTTAACCGCTGTGCCACCCAGGCGCCCCGAGAAGAGAGTATTTCTTAACCACTAAGATCAAGCTAAAACTCTAAAGTGGGTTAAACGGAGCATGTGGGATACTTGCCAGCTCCTCAAGAAAAGAATCAACAGCACCCCTAGAGGAGCCTGGACACCCACCTACATAGAGGCAGGGGTGTCTGACGAAGACACATTTTTCAAAGTCCCTTTCAGTTCCACAGTCCTATGCTGCTGAAGGACAGAACCGTTAACTTTTAAGCCACTCAGAAAAATTAATAAATCTGTCAGGTACAGCTTTCTTGAACACTCACTTTTTGGTAAGCTCTTTGATTTTGTCCTGATTTCTCTGGTGATGAACTTGTATTTCCTCAATGCGAATCCGTCTATCCTCCATGAGCCCTTCAACTTGCTCTCTAGAAAGCTTGGTCTGCTCTTCCAGCTGGGCCTGCAGTGCTTCCACCTAGACAGGCCAAAAGGGGTGAGGTATCCACTCCTGTCTTGCTTCCACTTATTTCTTACCTCGAAAAGCGAGTCTTTCTCCAGAAAACTTTAAAAAACAAAACAAAAAATCCACAAACAAAAGCACAGCAGCAAAACAAATAGAAGAAAAACCTTAAGTGTACTCCTTTTTATGTAATGTCTTATAAATGGGGTTAAGCTACACAGGAGCAAGCTCTGGCCACGCTAAACAAAGCATCTGCATCACACATGAAAAGTTAGCAAACCCAGTTTCCTCTACCCTAACATTCTCAGCTTTTCACTATCTCCCTTTTGGGATTCTTAGGACTATCTCCCTTCTAAGACTCCCCAGCTGCATAGAAATAGAATGATTCTTTTCTTCATTTTTAAATTTAAAAAGCGGAGCAAAATCAGTATCATGTAATTTCCTTCTCCGATTCTGGCTGTCATGACTCCAAATGGAGATACTGGCCAAAGGCAGAAGCTGTCATTTAAAGCAAAAGCAACAGACTCCTCTTGCACCCCAGTGAGGACAGAAACTTGAGTGCACCTAGAAAAAAAATCTTGGTGGCAAATGATACACAATTACCACGTGGTAAAAAGATGATTGGTAACTTGAAAATACATGCACTAAATAAAGATATACCCCCACAGGTCAATCTATCAGCAAAGACAATTGTAACTCTGTGTCTCCCCTAGGCCAACCACACAGGGAATTCTTACTGTATGATAGTTTTGTCGGGTAGGGCTAAGCAAATAAGCTGAATAAATAGAAGGTTCAGAATACCACTTCTAGAATGGCTGAACAGAGAATAGTTTTAAAACATAAACTCTTGGAAATTAGGAACAACCTAAATTTTCTTAATCACTTGATGCCAAGATATAATATGTGTGCAAGGTCATCAAAAAGAATGAAATCTTGCCATTTGCAACGACGTGGATGGAACTAGAGGGTATTATGCTAAGAGAAATAAGTTAATCAGAGAAAGACAATTACCATATGATCTCACTGATATGTGGAATTTAAGAAACAAAGCAGAGGATCATAGGGGAAGAGAGGAAAAAATGAAATAAGACGAAATCAGAGAGGGAGACAAACCATAAGAGACTCTTAATCTTAGGAAACAAAGTGAGGGTTGCTGGTGGGGGGATGGGGTAACTCGGTGATGGACATTGGGGAGGGTGTGTGTTGTAATGAGCACTGGGTATTATACAAGACCAATAAATCACATACCTGTACCCCTGAAACAAATAATATATGTTAATTTAAAAAAAGGGAAAAAAAGAAATGAAATCATATGTACACACACACACACACACACACACACACAAAAGGAAAAAAAGAAAAAAAATATGTATGCAAGGAGATACTTATATGATAACACACATATGATATGTTACACATAGCTAAACTTGTGGACAGAAACTATTCTGGTCTGCTTTACCTGTAGGATAAGTGTTTGTATGTCTCTCTGGTACTGCTCAGAACTTTCTTCCTTCTCTCTCATTGCTGGTTTTCTTTTGTTTACTTTAGAATCTAAAATAGAAAACAAAAATTAATCAAGACCTTTACTTAGTTTTTCTCTTGGCTACTCAAGCACCAGCAGACCTCTGCAGAGGAGTCTGGTTTCATTCACCAAGAAGAGAAGGAACGGAAGAAAAAGGAAAGCATACAATGACTATAGTAATACTTTTTCAAATGGGAATCTCTCTAAAGGAACTCTGCTAGAATGTCTCCTGGATAATAATATTCATCTTTCTAAAGAATATACTAAATTTTCCTTTGGAGTTTTGTCTATTTTCTTCATAAAATCTTATTTAATCAAAAAAGGTAACGAATAAGGAAAACTAAGTCTAAATATTTGGTTATGATGGATCACCCAATTTTCAAAAGACAAAATTATTTTAAAAATAAACAACACTAAAATTACACTGAACAAAATTCCTAGGATGATTCAAGAAGCTCATGCTGGAGAATAGATCTTAAAAGTTCTCATCACAAGAAAAACAAATCTGTAACCACGTGTGGTGATGAAAATTATCTAGATTTATCATGGTGATCATTTCATAATATATACAAATATTGAATCCTTACATTGTATACTTTGATGTTATATGTCAATTACATCTCAATTTTCTAAAAAAAGGCAAAGAAAGAAATAAAATTGGGATTTCCATTTAAAAGAGAGAGAGAGAGAGAGAGGAGAGACTGAGGCTTAGAAGCTAATCAACGTTCTGTGATCCCAGAAGTTATCCAAATCCGTTTTATGACTTGTCACCTGTAAGCACGTTTATTATGTATTTTTTACTCTCCTTTATTAAAACATCATGGGAAGGTTAAAGGAAAAAAAACTCAGTGTGATCTTAAACCAGCAGAGATATCATTATGAACATTCATTATTACCACATAGTAGAAACTTTTGCACTGTGTTTTTGAATTCTACATCAATGAGAATTTATAACAATTTGCTGGTACCTGCTCTGAAAGCTGAGGAAGATTCATTCTGTTCACATATACCTACAGCCTTGATAGTCTTTGAGTGAATGCTGACCTGAAGAAGCAAAAAACCCCAAAAAGTATAGAATTAGCTTTCCTATAAATGTTGTATTTCACTTTTTAGCTTTACTTCTGAAGATCAAAACACTATTCATAAATCCAATAGGTGAAAATTGCCATAATCATATAAGGATGTCCTGCGTGGGAGACACCAAAGTGGACAAAGTAACAAAGTGGATAAAACTCAGTACTAGTGATATAAACTAAAAGATTACATTTCAGGGTTATTTAATGATATCTGCTAAAAGAAAGGGGCGGGGGATCTTTGGCAAGGGCCTTTAGGAAAATAATGGGAACACAGAAGCATGCATATGTAGATATGCATAAAGATGTTCACTGAGGCAGTTTACAGAAGAGTAAAAATGGAAAAACTATAAGTACACATAAATATTTCTATATGAATGGAAAAAGAGCTTTATCTCTGGGATAAAAGAGACTGCCACTTTTACATGACAGATTTTTGAAATCTGTCTGTTTTTAATAAAGACCATATATTACTTTCATCATCAGCATAAACTAAGATTAAAAAAGAAACCTGAGTATTGCAAACTTGCTCCCACACTAAGCTCCTGCTTTCCTCTCTAATCTCACCCCAAACATCCACTCCTCTGTGCTTTAAGGTTTCCAAACAGTGAAATGGGGTAAATGATGCCACTTTCCCAAGGTTTTTTGGGGAAAAAAAAAATAAGTAAAAGCACAAAGCTCTCTGTAATTATAGAAAGTGCTTTGAAGACTTAGAGATTATGACAGCTAATTCTCCTTCTATCTTTTTTAGCAAGTTCCATAATTGCTCTTACTATGGACCCCAGTCTGTAGTTTTTAAAAAGTCATGCTTACCATGCCGTAACCAGAGATAACTTACTTTGTTTGGAGGCTCCTTATAAAAATAGGTCACTTCTCCAGTGTCTGTGCCCACAAGAGCCAAGAGACTCTGAATCTTTTTCTTGTCTTCTAGCTCCCTGCAATTCTCATAGAGAGTAAGCACACATTGTGTTCAGAGGAAGCAAAATTTTCTATTTAAAGGTTCTCCTTTCTGATTTAAAGACAATGGCAACATCAAATTAAAATTGAATAAGATTTATTGAGACCTTAGCTCTAATTTTTAAAACATCAGATATTTATATTCAGAAATTCAGAGAGAAGAGACCAGAAAATAATTTCTTAGTTGGTTCTAGAAGAGAATTATAGTGGATGCTGGGGTACACTGTTCAGATGCTCCTCTTCAGCACTGATGGGTTCATTCCTCCAACTCCCAGCAATGTTGCAAGCTGTGGCTCACAGCTAAATCTCTCTCCAGAATTGTCCTCAGTCAAGAAGGACTGCCTTAACCAACTGTATACTCAATGGACAGACCACACCCAGTGCCTGGCTAATGAGAGGGCAGAAAAGTCCAATCCCCTTGCCTCAATTCAGGATATCTCTGAAGGGCCATCCCAGCTTCAGGGCACCCTGTGGCACTGGCTGAGGTCTTCTGTAGTTAATTAAATAGCTCAACTTCTGTCCAGACTTTCCTTTTTCCTTCATAGGTGGTTATTCCTGAGGGCACTCTCCAATAAATCTGCAAGCAAATCTCCATTGCAGAGTCTGTTTTCCTGGGAACCCAACTTAAGACAGTTGGTATCAGAAATGGACCAAGGAAGCAAACTCTAAAACGAGATTTCAGAGCCTGTGATATGGAGATGGCTTATAGAACATAGTGTTCTTGGGGCGCCAGGTGGCTCAGTCGGGTGAGCATCTGATTCTTGATTTGGGCTCAGGTCATGATCTTGGGGTCATGGGATCCAGCCCTGCGTTGGGCTCTGTGCTCAGCACAGAGTCTGCTGGCGATTCCCCCCCCCCCTTTGTCCCACCCCCCGCTTGTGCTCTTTCTCTAAATAAATAAAATCTTTAAAAAGAAAAAAAACATAGTGTTCTTAGGAACAAGACAGATGGGTGGTTAACAGGGTACAGCTTAAAGAATTAAGATAAATCAAAGATGGGTGCCTGGGTGGCTCAATAGGTTAAGTATCCAACTTTTGATCTCAGCTCGGGTCTTGATCTCAGGGCCATGAGTTCAAGTTCCGCATTGGGCTTCATGCTAGATGTGGAGTCTACTTAAAATAAATGAATGAATGAATAAATAAAACAAAATAAATCAAAGATGGAGGGAGGCTAAGGGCAGCACCCTATACGAAATCACAATCTCTGACCCATTTTCCACACCTCAGCCAGTTTTAAGACTATTATTTGACAAAGAAGCTGGGTCCCCAGGAGGTAAGACTTGGTGACACCACAGCAAGTATACATGATAATGAGTCCCTTAGTCTTTCCCCAAAAGACCCATGGCCATTTATTTAAGTAATTATACACTGGAGAAAAGGAAATACCCAGGTAATTCAAGGACTGATAGATCCAGGGTCTGAACTGACATTAATACCTGCCATTATCATGGCACTGGAGTATATAGGAACCATGTAATCAAC
Source organism: Ursus maritimus (assembly GCF_017311325.1). Taxonomy (NCBI): domain Eukaryota; kingdom Metazoa; phylum Chordata; class Mammalia; order Carnivora; family Ursidae; genus Ursus; species Ursus maritimus. The sequence goes on from NW_024425119.1 coordinate 3,372,102, forward strand.
AGAATTTTGTTTCAGGTCCAGCTCACAGTGGGTCCACTGGGTCCAGACCCAATCCATGGTCAGTTTCCCCATCTCCAAACGTATAACTGGAATGGACATATTTGGTAGTTGGCAAAACCTCCAAATTGATTTCTTGGCTTCTGGGTTAAGGTAAGAGGAAGACTCTGAAACTGCCCCTCCCCACCCCTGCCAAGATGGTAAATAAAGACTTACAGGATGGTAACCATCAAATCCCCATTTAATTCACAGGATGACCTATACAAACCAGAAGGATAACAGTGGACTACTACCAAGTAGGTCCCAATTTTAGTCACTGTCCTAGATGTAGTGTTTTTGCTGGAGGAGATTAACTTGATTTTAGGTACATGGTATATGGATACTGATTAAGCAAATGTATTCCTTCCCATTCCTAACAGAACCAGGAATAGTTCTCATTTGTGTGGAGTGAACACAGTATACTTTTACAGTCTTTCCATAAAACCATGTTAACTCTTCTGCGTTCTATCAAATAAGTCTAAAGAGACCTGGATCTGGCCATAACACAGATCTCATTAGTTCACTACTAATGATATCAGATTAAATTAGACTGGATAGACAAGAAATGGCAGGTGCATTGGAACCCTTGGTAAGATACACGCGCTCCAGAGAGTTGGAAGTAAACCTTACAAAGCACATCAGTGAAGTTTTAGGGGTCTGATCTGGGCATGACAGGACATTCTCTTCAGAGTAAAGGACAAACTACTGTACCTTACCCTTACCAGGAAGAAGAAAGGACTCTTTAGGTCTCTTCAGAGAACATATTCCATACTCTGGAATACTGCTCTAACCCATATCAAGTGACATGGAAGGTGAGCTTTCAATGTGGCCCAGAGTTGAAAGGAAGTTCTGCATTAGGTCAAGGCTAAAACTATTAAGGAGACTGAGTTGGTAATCAAAAACCTCCTGACAAAGAAAAACTCTGGACCTGATGTCTTCACTAGTGACTTCAACCAAGTACCTAAAGGACAAACACCAATAACTCTCAAACTTTTCTAAAAATTGAAGAAGAGGCAACACTTTCTAACTCATTTTACGAGACCAGCATTACCCTGACACCAAAGCCAGACAAAGACATTACAAGAAAACTGCTACAGACCAATATCCCTCATGAACATTGATGTAAAAATCCTCAACAAAATACAAGCAAACCAAATTCAGGAGCATATTACATGGATTATACACCATGATTAAGTGTAATTTATTTCTGGAATCCAAGCATAGTTCAGCATATGAAAATTGATCAATGTAATACACCACATTAACAGAATGAAGGAAAAAAACCACAATCATCAATTGATAAAGAAAACTCATGTAATAACATTCAAAACCCTTTTATGAGAAAAACACTCAACAAACTAGGTAAAGAAGGAAACAACCTCTACCTAATAGAAGCCATGTTATGGAAAACCCACAGCTAACATCAAACTCAATGTTGAAAGACCAAAAGTTTTCTTCTACAATCAAGAACGAGACAAGGATGCCCACTTTCAGAACTTCCATTTAATACAGTATTAGAAATCCTAGCCAGGGCAAGTAGTCAAGAAAAAAGGAAAAGACATCCAAAGTGGAAAGAGAGAAATAAAATTATCTTTGTTCACAGATCTTATATGTAGAAAACCTAAGGGTTCCACAAAAACAACAAAAACCAAACCAAACAAACCAAGGAAATCCTATTAGAACTGATATTATTAGAGAATTCAGCAAAGTAGCAGAATACAAATTCTTCATGCAAAAGACAGTTTGCATACACTAATGGTGAACAATCTGAAAAGGAAATTAAGATAATAATTTGCTTTACAACAACATCAAAAAGAATAATATACTTAGGAATTAATAAAGAAGTGAAAGACTTGTATACTAAAAACACTACTGAAAGAAATTAAAGAACACAGAAATAAATGGAAGATTTGATATTATGAGGTCAATATTACCCAAAGCAGTCTACAGATTCAGAGCAACTCCCATCAAATCTCAATGACATTTTTTGCAGAAACAGAAAAATCCATATGGATTTTTAAAATCCATATGGAATCTCAGGGAACTCAAAATAATTAAGACAATCCAGAAAAAGGCCGCAGTTGGAAGACCCACACATCCTGATTTCAAAACTTACTACAAAGTTACAGTAATCAAAACAGTGTGGTACTGACATAATGACAGATCGATAGACCAGTGGAATCGAACGGACAGCCCAGAAATAAGTCCCACATGTGTGGTCAAGTGATTTTCAACTTTCAATGGAGAAAAGACAGTCTTTTCAACAAATGGTGCTGGGAAAACCGGATATTCAACATGCAAACGAATGAAGGTGGACCCTTACGTAACACAATATACAAAAGTTATCTTAAAATGGATCAAAGACCTACCTGTAAGACCTAAAACTATAAAACACAGTGGGGGTGCCTGGGTGGCTCAGTCAGTTGAGCGTCCGACTCCTGATTTAGGCTCAGGTCATGATCTCAGCATTGTGAGATGGAGCCCTGTGTTGTGCTCTGCCCTGGGCATGGAGCCTGCTTAAGATTCTCTCTCCCTCTGCCCCTTCCCAACACTCAGGAGTGCTCTCTCTTAGAAAAAAACCCAAAACTATAGTGATATTGGATTTGGCAATGATTTTTTTAATATGACACCAAAAGCAGAAGCAACAAAAGGAAAAGTATACCAATTGGACCTTACAAAAATAAAAAGCTTTTGTGCATCAAAAAGATTATCAACAGAGTAAAATGGCAACACTCAGAATGGGAGAAAACAGTTACAAATCAGTTATCTAATAAGGAATTAAATCCAGAATATAAAAAGAACTCTTAAAAACTAAACAACAGTAAAAATCAAAGAACCCAATTCAAAAATGGGCAAAGGGCTTGAACGACACTTCTCTAGAGAAGACACACAAATAGCCAATAAGCATATGAGAAAAGGCTCAATATCATTCATCGTTAGGACAATGCAAATCAAAACATACCCATTATTAAAAAATAGAAAAAAATGTTGGTATGAATAAGAAACTGAAACCCTTGTGTACTTGCGGTGGGAATATAAAATGGTGCAGTCACTATCAAAAGCAACATGGTAGTTCCTCAAAAATACTAAACATAGAATTAGCATTTGATTCATCATTCCACTTCTGGGTATATACACAAAAGAACTGAAAGCAGAGACCTGAACAGGTATTTGTATACCAATGTTCATGGCAGTATTATTCACAATAGCTAGAAGGTGGAAACAATTCAAATGTCCATCAGTGGACAAATGATAAACAAAATGTGCTATGTACATACACTGGAATATTACCTTAAAAAGGAATGAAATTTTGATACACGCTACAACATGGCTGAACCTTGAAAACATTACGCTAAGTGAAATAAGCCAGACACAAAGGCACAAATACTGTATGATTCTACTTATATGAGGTCAAATACATAGACAGAAAGGAGAACAGTGGTTACTAAGGGCTGGGGGCGGTGATGAGGAGTTATTGTTTAATAGGTATAGAGTTTCTACAAGGGACGATGAAAAAGTTCTAGAGCTGGACAGTGGTATGGCTGCATGATAACATAAATATACTTAACGCCACTGCACCATGCACTTGAAAATGACCAAAATGGTAAATTTTATTTTAAGTATATTTTACCACAATTAAAAAAAAATTTAGTAGTGGACGTTGTGGAACACTGCTCAGATGCCACCTTCAGGACCAAGAAACCCATCACCCAAGAGCTGAGTTCTTCTCCAGGAACTGCCCTAGGCTGAAGGGGGCTGCCTCCCTCACGTTTACATCCCCACCCTGGTGACAGCCTACATCCAATGAGTGATCAGTGTGGAGTACAAATGGTCAACCCCTTTGCTCTGAATGGCTGTCCTGGCCTAGAGCTCCCTGTGGGGTTGGCTGAGGCCTCTGCTCCCACAGAATCACAGTTCTAATTCTCCCTCTGCCCAAATCTGCTCATAGATGTTATTCCTGAGAGTCTTCCTACTAACCATCTTTGCCTCCATCTCAGAGCCCGCTTCCTGGGGAACACAACCTAAGAGAAGAACCATAGAGAAATGTATCTTGTTTAGTGTAATTTAGAAACAGAACTCCAATATTTCCCTTCCACTTGGTACCTGATTCTCAGTCGGTCATTTTCTGAGTAGAGGCGTAAAACATGCTCCCGCTCCTGGAAGAGGCAGACCTGTATATCACTTAGAGCTTTCTGTAGTTCAGCAATCTCTTCCTCCCTCTGCTGCAAATCCCATTCCAGTTTATGCTGGGGGGGGAGGGGAGAAAGGTAGTTGAAAAGATATTGTGCTTCACAGGAGTATTTCTGATTGGATATGGTGGATCAGTTCATGCAGAAATATTACAAAGTGAATGGTTTCACCAACACAGAATTCAAATGACAACAACAAGTTGTATACAGACTTGAGCTTAAAAGCTGTAGTGTGAGTGTGATGTTTGCCTATACCACCGAAGCTCTTGTATCTTCCTTTTACAGATTACAGAACCCTAATGCCACATGATTCACTTGTTCTACTCACACTTTTTTTTTTAATGCTTTCTATGTAATAAGGATTATAAAATTTTGGAAAAACAAAGATAAAAAGGTATGATTCTTTTTTTTTTTTTTAAAGATTTATTTACTTATTAGGCAGAGAGAGACAGCCAGCAAGAGAGGGAACACAAGCAGGGGGAGTGGGAGAGGAAGAAGCAGGCTCACAGCGGAGGAGCCTGACGTGGGGCTCGATCTCACAACGCCGGGATCATGCCCTGAGCCGAAGGCAGACACCCAACCGCTGTGCCACCCAGGCGCCCCAAAAGGTATGATTCTTGCCCACAAAGTTGAAGAATTTTGCGGGGGGAGAGACATGCGAACAATTAAAGTGAAATAGTTATTTCATGAAAGAGTGTGCATAGTAAAATGGTAGAAGGGAAAAGTACAGCAGGAGTAAAACCTCTGCAGGTCTTGGGAAGTCAGAGAACACAACCAAAATTGGAACTTAAAAGATGAAAACTGCCAGAGACAAGCAAAGGGCGGGTACTCTTGGGAAAGAGAAATACAGAACTATCAGAGCCTTAAGTGTTTGCGCAACCCCAAGTATATCAGGGTTGCTGAAGTGGACAGTGAGAGGCAGAGTAGAGAAATGTGAGGCCAGGGGCGCCTGGGTAGCGCAGTCGTTAAAGCGTCTGCCTTCGGCTCAGGGCGTGATCCTGGCGTACCGGGATCGAGTCCCACATCAGGCTCCTCTGCTATGAGCCTGCTTCTTCCTCTCCCACTCCCCCTGCTGTGTTCCCTCTCTCGCTGGCTGTCTCTCTCTGTCAAATAAATAAATAAAATCTTTAAAAAAAAAAAAAAAAAAAAAGAAATGTGAGGCCACAGGCTGGGTACTGGTAAGGAGGACACTGGAATAGTTCGGGGGAGACATAATGAGAGCTGGAACTAGATTTGAGGGTACAGTGATTAAGCTGTTGGAATGGGTGAAGCAACATTTAGGAAGCAGAGTGAAGAGGACTTACCAAGAGATGGAAGTAGGGGCTGGGGAGAATCGCAGGCAACGATACCATTTACTGGATACGGAATAAAGAAAAAGTGAAGAGATAAGGAATGGAGGGAGCGGAAATGTTAGTGGTACAGATTATGTGTGGGTAGGGTAGGAAAGAGGAAGGTAGTTCACACATGGACACGTTAACATGAAACGCAGGAGAAAAGTGAGTCCGCATTGGTTATCTGGTGTCATCTCACATGTAGTAGTAGAAGGCATGACTGCAACGAGGCCATATATGGTGGAATCTAGAACTTTCATATTTAAGACTAAGGAAGGGGGGCTGTTGATGGAGACTGAGGAGAACTGGTTAGAGGTAAGACAGAAACTGGGAAAGGAAAATGACACGGAAATCAAGAAAGGATAAGTCTGCAGAAAGAAGAGGTCAATAGTGACAAACGCTGCAAAGGCCACGAAAAGATCACTTTGACTAGCAGGTTCCAGAGATCACAGGAGGTGCACTTTTAGTGGAGCAATGAGGACAAAGACCAAACTGCAGTCAGGAGGTCGCTGAGTGGGTGACAAAGTCAAACTATTCTACAGGTGTGGCTGAGAAAAGAGCCATTTACATAAAAGAGGAGTTAGAGGGGAAAGTACAACTACAGAAGGCTGTTTTTTTAAGTTAGGAAAGACTTGAGTAGGTTTATATACTGAGGACAAAAAGCCAACGTCAGGCAAGAAGTTAAAAATAGAACACACAGAGAAGAGAGGTGATGAAGCAGGTTTCTGAGGAGAAAGGGCTAGGGGCCAGGGGGGCTGCTGGATCAGTGCAGCTTGAACGGGCAGAGACAGCTTGTCCCTGAAGCAGTAAGAAAAAAGAGAGATGGATATAGATGTAGGTAACTTGTGTGGATGGGCAGGAAGGGAGCACATGCGTGCGAGCTGGTGTCTCCTCTGTGAACTAGGAAAGAATGTGGCCTGAGAGAAGAGGGCTAAGAAGGGGTTTCGGGCTGGAGGAGGGTGAAGGTAGGGCACAGATGTGCACAGGCAAGAAAACCGCTGTATAGTGACTAAGGATACGGATGACAAGTTCACCATGAATTTATTCTGTAATGTTGTATGTGACCATTCTAGAACAACGGTTCTCAACTGGGGGCGATTTTGCCTATGTCCCCGAGAAACTGGGCAACGTCCGCAGGCATTTTTGATGGTCATGACTGGGGGTTGGGGGGTGGGGGAGGACGTGCGCTACTGGTATCTAGCGAGTGGAGGCCAAGGACGCTACTAAACAGCCTACAACGCACACGACAGTCTTCATGACAAACAAGTACCAAGCCCCAAATGCCAGTGATGCCAAGGTTGACAAATCCTGTTCCAGAAGAGGTGGTGGAGAACTGGACGAAATTACAGCTAGGGTTTGTGCTATGCAAGCAGGGCAGAAGAATAAGCAAGGGGTCCCATGCAGGCAGTATAGTTACTGAAGTGAAGCACCATGGAATTTGGGTCAGAAAGGAAGGAAGGTCAGAAGCTGGCGGGCAATGCTTAGAAACCTGAACTGTTAAGGGGCTACAGAGCTATCAATGAAGTTAAATGGAGTCAGGTGTAAGGGGGTGAAAGAACTACAAGCATAAAAGAGACCAAGTTGTAAGAGTTTAAGGTTTTAGAGGTCTAGCAGTTGAGGGAGATTATGATCCAGTGAGGGACCCAAAGGGTGGATAGGTAGCTAGGCTGCAGTAGAAAGGAATAAAAGAAGAATTTCTTAAATAAAATATCTGCTTATGATATGAGCTGGCACTCGTCCCAGGAATGAACAGACTCAACCGGAGTCCAAAAAGGGCACAACACATCATCCCTTTCACCTGTGCATCACACGCTGCTTTGTAGAGTTCCAGTTTCTTCAACAGGTCTTCATTTTCTTCCTCACACTCAGCCATCTTCTTTTGGTAATATTCCAGAAGTTCCTGAGAAGGGCAGAGGACAGCCAGACGATCTTCCGTGGAAGGCAAGGGAGTGGACTCCATCGAATCCAAGAAAGACATTCCCTTCCACTTGGTGGGACCATTGAAGCCACAGGGAACATCATGTTTGGAGACAGTTGTCGGTCTGTGTAAAATCAGAAAGGATATATTCATTAAACTATGTGAACATTTATGAGACATTATAATTTCTTAAATAAAAACAGAGTTTATGTTCTTGAAGTGCTATAATTAAGGTGCTCATAAACCTTCAAAGTTTGATGTTCAGAGTTAGTGAGTAATTTTATGAATTGGTTTCCAAGTATTAAAGGCTTAAAGCTAGATTCAAAATACATGTTAGAAGAATAAAAAGATCATTTAAAAAAATGAAATATTACCCAAGTAAGACCAGGTAATAACAGAAAATTTAATACTATTAAGGTATATAGCAAAAGAACACTATACATTGCTGGTGGAGTCTAACTTGACATTACAGAGAGTAATTTGGCAGAATCTAGTAAAACCGCCATTCCTCTTGTCCTGGAGAAACTCATGCACATGTGTACAAGGTGACACACAGAAAATGTTTATAGCAACATTATTTGTAATAACAAAAATGGTAAACTTTCCAGACATCCACTCAATAGGATAATGGATAAACTGTGGAATCTTTATATATATAGAACATTATTCAAAGTCATTAGAAACTATGGATTAGAGATATCCAAATATGAATGAATCATCCAAACAACATTAAAAGGGAAAATGTACATAGATGCATATGTAGAAGATATTACCATTTATTTAAGATTGGAATTTGCCAAATGAAACTCTTTTCAGGAACAGGTACATGTAAGTGGCAAAGTTATTAAGAAAGGGAATGACAAATATAAGATTCAGGATTAGAAAACATAGCCTTAGTTAGTAAGCACACAATCACATCAGCCTCGAGACATCTGAATTACACAGACCAAGACTAGACAAGATCAAAGGCTAATGAAAGGCTGGGCAAGAAGTTCTCTTTGTTTGCTTTTAGCAAACAAGAGCGGTCAGCTAAAACAATGCAAGTCAGAAAACAAATGGTGTGGAAGTGGAGAAACCCTGCAAACCCTAACCCACTTTGGCTAACTACCTGCAATTTACAATACAACAAAACAGACAGCAGTGTGGAGAAACTTTATACTGGATGCCCAAGGCAGTTAACAAAGGAGATGGTCAGCACCTTTAATAAGCAGGCATGTATAGAAGAGATATTAAAATTTACTTCCAGCTAGCATAAAGAAAATAAAAACCCTAGTATTTCCTCAATCACTAAAAGCTCATGACAGAAATGTTCTTTTACTTAATGTTTCATGTCTTCAAAGGGAGTTGCCTTATAACTACTCTGGGAAATAGATCAGGAGATGAACTAAGAGGTACTAGCTGAGATTTTGCAGTTGAGAGTTGTGGTGATGAGGACAAGGATGTCTGTCGTGCGGGAGGTTGATGGCAGAACCAGAATTAAAAGTCCCTTATGCATGCTGGTTGTTTCCTCTGTACTCCAGGATCCATGGGCACTATACCAGGCTCGTTCAAACTGCTTGGATTCGGGTATTAACATTTAATATGCCCTAGTTTTAAATCCAAATTGCACATAAGAATAGAGAAATGGGGTCTAATACAGTTCAAACCCAGAGTATGGAAACATGCTTCTGAAACGTTTCTAGTTCCTAAACTAACTTGTACTTACAGCTACAAAACTCTTGATTCTTTAGCTAACAACTTGAAAATAAGCAAATGTCTTACTTTCTGCAGATGGGGGTACGCACCGGGGTAAAGTTCATGCTGTCCTTTTCACACCTGTCAAATACACAAAAATTCAAAATGAGGGGTCAGGAACAGACAAAAGAAAAAACAGGATACGCAGACAGGTTCCCTTTCCATTATTAACAGATGTACCTGCTGGTGAGAATGTGATGCTTTAAAATGTAGGATTCTTTAAAGTAGTTAAAAATCCTGAAAATCTAGGACTTTCGAATTTTCATAAGGCATTCGTCATTACTATTTAAATAAAATCAGAATGGTATCTAATGTTTGGATGGATAAGCACACACAAAAGAAAAGCCTCCTTAACATGAAGGTTGTCTGCAACAATGCAAAACGAATTTACAATCCTTTTGCTGAAATAGGAGGGAGATGCAGAAAAGTTTGACAAGTAAGGGACAGTAACTGGAAATTAAGGTATAGGGCCAATTATGCTAAATTTAAAAGAAATACTAAGCCACTGACATTTTCTCTCTCTTTGGTGAGCTTTATTTATTGTTTCATCTTAGAGAAAGAAAAAATTACTTACAAGCTTTGTAAGGTCCATTTACAATCTCCATTCCAATTGCTAACATAGAGCTTGGGTTTCTCTATATGAATAATCTTATCACAGAAATTTTCATGAAGATAACCTCACGTCAGGGAGGGAATAGCAGAGAAGGGGAGAAGGGCGAGAGAAGAGAAGAATGGGAGAGGAGGGAGGAAAGAAGGAGTGAGGGAAGGGGAGAGTTTATTAGCTTCAGGGAAAGCTGGCTTATCAAGCATGCTTTGTCAACCCATTCTGATTTTGAGCACGATCATGTAACATTCTGTTCTTGTGCTCTTTTAATTGGTATGTTTCTGTTTATAATCTTCAGTCCTTTGGAGAAGAATTTTGTGAACACGATTGAAAAGAGATAATAACTCTTGTTAATTCTATACGCCATTTCCCTGCTGGGAACCCCAGAGTGCCTCTGCTCCTCCTCCTTGAAACCATTCTTCATTTGGCTTCTAGGATACCACGTTCCTGGTTTTCTTTCTCACTGATCATTAATTTTCAGTCACTGCTAGTTCTTCTTCTTATCTATACTTACTGCCTTGGTGACTGTGTGTCAGTTTTAGAGGTGCCTGGGTGGCTCAGCCAGTTAAGTGTCTGCCTTTGGCTCAGGTCATGATCTTGGGGTCCTGGGATCGAGTCCCACATCAGGCTCCTTGCTCAGTGGGGAGTCTGCTTCTCCCTCTCCCTCTGCTGCTTCCCCTGCTTTTGCTCGCTCTCTCTCCCTCTATCTCTGATAAATAAAATCTTTAAAAGGAAAAAAAAAACCTCCATGAGCTACCACTACACACTCTGTAGAGTAACTAAAATTAAAAACAAATAAAGAGATAATACCAAGTGTCAGCAAGGACGTAGAGCAACTAGAACACACACTACTAGTGGAAATGTAAAATGTTACACTTACTGTGGTTGCTTATTTATGTATATACATATATATAAATGTATAAATGTATATATGTATATATAAATGTGTATATTTGTATATATATGTATATATATAAAAATAAATAAATAAACAAATAAATAAATAAATAGTAAGTCAAAACACAAAACTCCTCTGTTCGGAAGCCTCCTGAGGCTTTTTGCTTGAGTCAGAGAGCCAAGGGCTTTAAGATGGCTTCCCAGGTCCTACATGATCCAGCTACCCCAAGACTTCTGTGACCCCACCTACGACTCTCCCCCTGCTCACAGCTCCAACAACATTGGCGCTGCTGTTCTTCAAACACGCTAGACAAACTTTTCTTCAGACTTCAAACTTCTATTTTATGATGTTCTTTTCCCATTTATCTCTATACAGCTTGCTCCCTCTTCATAAGGGTTCTAATGTCACCTTCTTGGTGAAGTCTTTCCTGACCATCTGGCATTCCCTTACCCACTTTCTCTGCTTTGCTTTACCACCATCTGACAGAGCTAGAAAATTGGTTTCTGCTTCTGTCATTCCATTAGCTTTCTTCTGCCCACCAACGCTTCAAGTGCACCATCTCTTTTTCTCACCCTCTCCTTTAAAATGACTACTCTCCTCCTTCGAACTCACCTCCTTCCACAAAAGTTCTTCAAACTGGGTGAATCTGTCTCTTGTAAAAAAACAACCTGGAAAGTAAAAATGGTAATTGGGTTGGTACGGTAGGATTACGGGCGACGTTTTTTTTATCAGCTTTATTGAGATATAATTCACATTCCATACAACTCAAAGTGTACAACTCAATGATTTCAGTGTATTCAGATATGTGCAACCCTCACAATTACAGAACATCTTCATCACTTCAAGAAATCCTATAACCTTTAGCCATCACCCTGTTCCACCTCCCCCAAGCCCTAAGCAACTACTTAACTACTTTCTATTTCTATGGATCTCCCTATTTTGGACTTCCCTATGAATGAGACCGTATAGTATGTGGTCTTCTGTGGCTGGCTATGACAGGCTGCTTTCACTTAGCATGATGTTTTCAAGGTTCATCCACGTTGTAGCATGTGTTAGTGCTTCATTCCTTTATATGGCCAAGCAATATTCCATTTCATGAATACAGGTGACATCTTAAAGATGAATGTCACTGTTCTAAAAATATTTAAGAGTAACTTGGAACTTTAAAAAAAATATTTTGAGTCTTTTTTTTTTTTTAAGTAATCTCTATGCCCAATGTGGGGCTTAAACTCAAGACCCCAAGATCAAGAGTTGCATGCTCAGGACCCTGGATGGATCAGTCAGTTGGGCAGCCAACTCTTGGTTTTGGCTCAGGTCATGATCTCAGGGTCCTGGGACTGAGTCCTGCATCGGGCTCCATGCTCAGTGGGGAGTCTGCTCAAGGAGTCTCTCTCTCCCTCTTCCACTGCTTGTGCATGCTCGCTCTCTAACAAATAAATAAATCTTAAACAAACAAAAATAATGAGTTGCATGCTCTACCAAGTAAGCCAGCCAGGCGCCGCAAAATAACTCCGACCTTTAAAAGACCCTTCTAACAACTTGTAACTTCTCTTCTTCCTCATAGTGACTGTCCTCACTCCTTCTCTTTCCTGTGACTACAGCACATCAACAAAAAAGGTGTCCACATTCACATCTCATTTAGCTTTATAACCTCTCACAATCTGACTTCTACAATAGCTGGAAGGCAGCTATGCTTGCCACTATACCGACACCTACTACAACGTCTGAACTGAAATTCCTTTTCTTGGTCAGCAGACACCCGAATGAATAAATTCAGCTGCTTTCTTGGTGTCCTATCCTCCATCCAGCAAGTCACTCTTTGACTTGTATGCTTAATTTGACAGTGTTGATCACCTTTTTTAAAAAAAATATTGTAGTTCAGAGCTTGGGCTCTGAAATCAAACAGACTTGGGTTTCAGCCAAAGTTTTGTCCCTTATTAGCTGTGTGCCAGGTAAGTTATTTCACCTCTCTACGTTCCAGTTACTTATTAAAAGATGGGAAGAATAGCATATATCATAGGTTGGTGTAAAGATTAAATGAGATAATGAATAAAGGGTTGAGCACAGTGTCTGACACATAAGTGCTCAATAAATGGAGATTATTATTATTTTTACTAATAATCTTCCTCTCTTGGTTCAAAAGGTTCTGTCTTCAACTTTCTTTTCTACTTCTTCTGTCCATTTCTGTGGGAACATCATTATTCTTGCTGTTTTTATGGTGACCTCTATTATCTAAAACACTACCTGGCATAGAGTAATAACTACTTATTGAATAAACAAATGACATCTTTAAATATCCTGGCTTGAAATTCCAATTATGTAAGGGACAATTTCACCTATATGTCCCATTGGAGCTTGAAATGTCTAATTCAAAAAAAAGTCTAACTTAAAAAATCACTCAAGTCACATATTTTTTAGCACTTCAAAGCTAATTCAGCATCTTCCAAGCAATCTGGACTTTAAAATTTAAATACATCATTTCATTACTCCTTCTCTTGACCTTTATCCAACCATATGAAAATCCTGTATATTCTATCTGGGCAATGACCATGTTAATTCAAGATTTCCATATCTTCTTACCCCATGACTTAACTGTTCTAACCACCTCTTTTCTCCTCTGGACCATATTCTCAAAAGTCATAAAATTCATCAGCGGCTCCTGATAGCCTAATGCATTAACTCAAACTCTGCCTAGACATCATGGCTAAGAACCAAACCTACCTCTCTAATTTCCTTCTACTCCCCTAAACGTACCCCTGGTTGTAGATAACTTTCTTGCCTCCATGCCCTTGTTGGTGAGCTTCCCCTAGCTGGAACATAACTCCCTCCACTGTCATAATTCCACTTAGTGGAACCTGTAGCCCTGAAACAAATAATACATTATACGTTAATAAAAAAATAATTTCACTTAGTGGAATCCAGTTAGTACCTGAAAACTCAATACTACCTCCTTCATCTCTTTCCAGAGTCTCTCCACCCAAACTGATCTATCAAAATGATCTAACTGCAAAAGAACCGCATCTGTAATTCTCTAAAAGTTAACATAATAGACTTCTTTGTTGCTATCAGTTCTCTAATGATGTGTATGTTCCTTGAAGATAGAAAATGGGCTTTACTCATTACTGTATCTCCCCCCAAAAAACAATGTCTGTTTATAGATAAGTTAATGGGTTTCAGGTCGCTTCTATTCCTCCATCTCTGTGATATCTTATTTAGGGTTATTGTTGTTTTTTAATATAACCTTACCTTTCCTTACAATTAAATCTTGATTAGCATTTTGACATTTACTTTATTTACCCCCACAACAACTCTGTTAAGGACTTTTATTATTCCTTAATTCTACAAATGAGGAAATTGAGGGCTTAGACTATCTTGGGATGAGAGAATACTGGAACGCACTTCCAGGACCTCCAAATTCTATACTCCTTTTTACATTTCATCCCGTTGTCGACTCCCTCATTGCCATGGCTCCCCAATCCTCCAACGCCCCCCCCTCTCCGACACTAAGTTTTTTTTAGCCCAAAGCCCCAATTCCCTAATCCCAGCATCCTAAACCCAAAACTCTTTACTCACGCCACACTAAGCCTCCGAGTCAGAGACCCCAACCGAAAAACAAAACTTAAATCCGGTAGCGCCGCGGCGCCACTGAGCGTGCACGAATCCGTCCAATCGCCCACAAGTTTACACGGCCTTTTGGATAGCGCACCAATAGGAAGGCTACTCACACAGAGGCGCGCCCTCACCCCCCATTCCCCGCCCTTCCTCCCTACCGCGTGTAACCGCGCAGAGATCGCCGGGAAATGTAGTTTTACTTCTGTACACAGCTTCCCAGGTTGGGGGTGTAAACCAATTGCTACCCAGCTCATCTCCGTACTCACAGTGTGATGTTTGGGGTAAGAACGCGCTAGTTCTGGGCACACCCAGTTTAAACTTGCTCAACTACTTTGTTTTCACGAAAAATTACGCAGGAACGCGATGCATAATTATGGAATGGATCACAAGATTATTATGTGTTGCAATTTATAAGCTTATATCAAGGTGAAGATTCTAAGAAAATAGTTTCTCCTTTAATGACCTGGTGGCCTAGAGCAAAGATTGGACCTGTGGTTCAATTTCTACAGTCAGAGGACTATGTATATAAATGCTACTGTTTTTGTCAGATAGCAGACACTACTTCCTTTTCCTGAAAGATGTGGAAGACTGGCTTTAATCATATTAAGCTAGTTCAAAACTCAACTGTGGTCTCATCTTTCCAGAAGAGCAAGAGGGAAAGGCACTTCAGGATCAGAGCTGCAACTACTGCTGTGGAAAAGCTGGGACTTCTCACCGGTGTAACTTGACATCTCCTAAATTTACTTTTTTCTATCTTGTGATTTTTCTCTGTTAGTTAGGTCAAGAGCTTCCCAGACATTAAAAAAAAAAAAAAAAAAGATCTTCCCAGACATATGAACTCAGTATGTTTGTCACCTTTTCGGTCCTTACATTTTTTTTTTAAAAAATCAAAATCTTGGTGATCTTATCTTCATATTGGCTTTTAAATATTATATATTCTATAAATACTCTTCATTTTTTTCCTACTCTTTGTCTCATTACCTTTCACTTGGGCTACTACTATAGGTTTCTTTTTTTTTTTTTTTTTTTTTTTTTTTTAATGATTTTTTATTATATTATGTTAGTCACCATACAGTACATCCCCGGTTTCCGATGTAAGGCTCAATGATTCATTAGTTCTGTATAACACCCAGTGCACCATGCAATACGTGCCCTCTTTACTACCCATCACCGGTCTATCCCATTCCCCCACCCCCCTCCCCTCTGAAGTCCTCAGTTTGTTTCTCATAGTCCATAGTCTCTCATGTTTCATTCCCCCTTCTGATTACCCCCCCTTTC
>NW_024425119.1:3393400-3485487 GCF_017311325.1 Ursus maritimus
CGGCTCCCTCCCCCTTCCGTTTATCTTCCGATATCCATGCACGGTTTACAGCTTCCCTCTACCTACCTCAATACTCAGCGCTGGAGATGTTCATTTGTAGAGATCCAGATGCGTCTTCCTGCGTCTCAGGCTGGTTCCATGGTTGTTTAGGCTGGTCTGGTACCTATCCAGCTCGACTCGGAGGACCGGCTGAAAACGGTGTCTCCTACTCCTCCGCCATCTTAACTCCTCCCTACTACTATAGGTTTCTAACTGGTGTTTTTTCCTTCTCCAATCCATTCTGTAAAAGGTGATTATTTTTTTTTAAAGATTTTATTTATTTATTTGACAGAGAGACAGCCAGCGAGAGAGAGAACACAAGCAGGGGGAGTGGGAGAGGAAGAAGTAGGCTCCCAGTGGAGGAGCCTGATGTGGGGCTCGATCCCAGAACGCCGGGATCACACCCTGAGCTGAAGGCAGACGCTTAAGGACTGCGCTACCCAGGCGCCCCAAAAGGTGATTATTTTTTTTAAGCACACTTCTGGACATATTACTCTCCTGCTCATAAACTTTTGGTGACTCCTGAGAGTAGAGAGTTAGTCCAGATAGTAATATGGCATTCAAATACTGACACAATCTGATCCTACTTATCTTTATTATATAATAATTAACTGGTTATTTTCTGAATGTAGCATGGACTTTCTAGCTTTGGCTCACACCCTTCCTTTTATCTGGATTGACCCTTTCCATGAATCTTTACCAAAGCCAACACAAATACCATCTCCTTTATTGGAAGTAATCCTTTCTGTTTTGATACTCACTTAGCAATTAGTCATTATATTTTTACAGCATAGCTTCTGTTCAAATGTCATCAATCTTAAGCCCTTCTCTGACTATCCTGTCCCCCCTTACCACCCCTCCACTCCCTGCCTTCTCTACTTTTATGAGATCTCATCAGCACCTAAAATTATATTTATTGGTTTGTGCTTATTATTTTGAATCCCCTCACCACTAGAAAGTAAGCTATATGTCTTTTTGTTGTTGTTCATGTTATATATCAAGCATCTGGAAGAGTTCTGGCACATAGCAGATGCTCAAAAGTTGTTGCCAAATGAATAAATGCATATGTAATGTTCCTCCCTACACATGTGTTGTCTCTCTTGTTAGATTTCTCTTCTTCTTCCATTCTATGTCAAGATTAATGTGTCATTATTCATGCAAATACCAAAGAGTTATTCTCAACCCCTCCCTCTCTCACAACCACCTAACATCAGATTGATTTTTTTTTCTTTAAACTCTCTGGTGGCAGAGGATCAATTAAGAACAACACTTGAAGATTTGGGAGGCTGCAAAGATAACTCATGTGAAAGAAAAGGCCTAAATAAACAAGGGAGGCAATAACAGAAATATGAAGAGGGAAATGGGAGATATTTAAAAGTTCCAATTGACGAGATCCAGGACAGGGAGACTAGCTGGAGTAGCTGACATTAATCAAAACAGGAAATACAAGGAGCACCTGGCTAGCTAAGTCACTGGAGCCTACAACTCTTGATCTCTGGGTTGTGAGTTTGAGCCCCATGCTGGGTGTAGGGATTCCTTAAAAATAAAATCTAATGGGACGTCTGGGTGATTCAGTCGGTTAAGGGTCTGCCTTCGGCTCAGATCATGATCCCAGGGTCCTGGCATCAAGTCCCACATCAAGCTATTTGCTCGATGCAGAGCCTGCTTCTTCTTCTGCCCCTCCCTCCGTTCATGCACTCACTCGAGAGCACCCGCATGCTCGCTCGCTCTCTCTAACAAATAAATAAAATCTTAAAAAAAATAAAATCTAAAAAAAAAGAAAGAATGGGAAATACAAGAGGAAGAATATGTATGGAGGCTATGAGAAGAGCAGCATGGCAAACTCTTACTTGGTATATTCTCCTGCCCTGGGGCTTTACTTTCCTACTCAGCTTAGTTCTGTGGTGCGAAACATTGACTGTTCTTTCCAGTAATCTCACCTTGTTTTCTTTGTCTTTCTGACGCTGCTGATAACCCCTACACTTTAGATTACTCTTATCATTTGCCTTATATGTGTGGTGCTGGAGAACGTCTCACATTTACAGGTGATATCATAAATTTATGGTCTCTAGGTGCACCTGGGTGGCCCAGTCACTTAAGCGTCTGACTCTTGGTTTTGGCTCAGGTCTTGACCTCAGGATGGTGAGATCCAGCCGATATCAGGGTCTGTGCTCGGCAGGGAGTCTGCTTCAGACTCTCCCTCTCCCTCTGCCCCTACTCTGGGCGCGCGCGCCATGCTCTCTCTCATAAAATAAGTAAATCTTTTAAAAAAATTTTTATGGTCTCTAACCTTATTTAAGCCCTCAGAAGTGAAGAACAGCACTTCTCAGGAAACATTTGCTCCTTCTCCTAATTCCCACAGTAGCCATTTTGGGCATTCACAATTTGCGTTAAGCCCTTAAGGGAGCTCTCCTGGTACCTTTCTCTTTATTTCCCAAAGGCACCAACTGCCTTAACTTCTTGTCTTCTCACCCACTTACTTACCATCACTGTACTTGCTTCCTTCCTTCCCCTCTGCTTCAGAGGAAGGGGTATCCCAGCTCTCATCATGCACTAATTTCTTTCATCTCCTTAGGGACTTTGATTTCTCTGTTACTATCTTCAACCTCCCGTTCTCCATTAGTTCTTTCTTCTCAGAAGTGAAACCTACTCATCTGTACTAGTTTGTGAAGGCTTTCTTTTGTTCTCCTTCAGTAACTTTCATCTTCCTGTACCCAACCTTTCCTTCACAGCCAAGAACCTTGAGTCTATGTTTCGCTTCTTTTCTTCACCTCCCATTCGCTTCCCAACTTACTGGAAACTGGATATTGACTCCATAACTTCATTGAAACTGCTCTATGATCTACTAATTATTAGATTGAATAGTCCCTTCTTAATTTGTCTCATCTCATTCTTTCTGACATTTTATGCTGTTGCCAATTTTCATCTTTTCTCCAAGTTTTACTCGCTTGACCACCATGAAACACTCTCGAATCACTCTCTGCATTCATTCTTAGCACCACATGCTGGTTTTTCTTCTTAAGGTGGAAGAAATATTACCTTCCTAGAAAAACTCACTTTTAATTAGCTCAGCACAAATAACTCAAGAGTAAACTTCTGGTTTCTCTCATTTGTGTAGGAGGCTTCTATCAAAGTAAGAATAAATATAACTGAAGAAACGTGTATCTGGTATGCTTCCTATGCTCACTTAATGCGAAATTTAAGAAATAATAGCTCTTGTGGTGCTTGGATTTAGTTGGTTAAGCATCTGCCTTCGGCTCAGGTCATGATCTCAGGGTCCTGGGATGAAGCCCCGAGTTGGGCTCCCTGTTCAGCAGGAAGTCTGCTTCTCCCTCTGCCCCTCCCCCTGCTCATGCATGTTCTCTCTGTCTCTCAAATAAATAAATAAATAAACAAACAAATAAATAAATATTTTTAAAAAATAGCTCTTGCCCTCTGAGAGATCATGGAAAAACAGACAATGCACATACAAACACATTAAAGGAAATATGAGTACTTAAAAAGTATGTACCTGCCCCGGAAGCCTACACCAGGAAAACAAAGAAATAACTGGTACCCATGTTTTAATTTTGAAAAATCACGGGGCAGAGAGAACATAGAAGACTGATGTTTACCATTTCCTTTCCATTACTATCAACTGTATTTTTATTGTCATGTGTAGGTTGGTACATTATGGTGAATAAGGTCTGTGTTATCTGTTCTCTATGAAGGCACCTGTGATATAGAAAAGTATTGATAAAGTCTTTGAAATAAATTTGAGCTAATCCAAACTAAATATGAAAGAATACTTCACCTAGGTTTCTTTCTTTGTTTCTTCTTTCTTTCTTTCTTTCTTTCTTTCTTTCTTTCTTTCTTTCTTTCTTTCTTATATGGCATTTGACTTTATTCTTGAATTCACCCAGTTTTTTAGAGTAGAAGCTCTTGGTACATTACTTCACAAATTATGCAAATATTTTGGTAAACACACATTTAGAGATTCAAAGGACATGTTTTGCCTGGCTAAATTTTTTTAAATGATTTTTTATTATATTATGTTAGTCACCATACAGTACATCTCCGGTTTCTGATGTAAGGCTCGATGATTCATTAGTTGTGTATAACACCCAGTGCACCATGCAATACGTGCCCTCCTTACTACCCATCACCGGTCTATCCCATTCCCCCACCCCCCCTCCCCACTGAGGCCCTCAGTTTGTTTCTCATAGTCCATAGTCTCTCATGTTTCATTCCCCCTTCTGATTACCCCCCCTTTCTTTATCCCTTTCTTCCCCTACTGATCATCCTAGTTCTTATGTTCCATAGATGAGAGAAATCATATGATAGTTATCTTTCTCTGCTTGACTTATTTCACTTAGCATTATCTCCTCCAGTGCCGTCCATGTTGCAGCAAATATTGAGAACTCGTTCTTTCTGATAGCTGAGTAATATTCCATTGTATATATGGACCACAACTTCTTAATCCAGTCATCTGTTGAAGGGCATCTCGGCTCCTTCCACGATTTAGCTATTGTGGACATTGCTGCTATGAACATTGGGGTGCATATGGCCCTTCTCTTTACTACGTCTGTATATTTGGGGTAAACACCCAGTAGTGCAATGGCTGGTGGCTGTACCAACTTGCATTCCCACCAACAATATAGGAGGGATCCCCTTTCTCCACATCCTCTCCAACAATTGTTGTTTCTTGCCTTGTCTATTTTTGTCATTCTGACTGGCGTAAGGTGGTATCTCAGTGTGGTTTTGATTTGAATTTCCTTGATGGCTAATGATTTTGAACATTTTTCATGTGTCTGTTAGCCATTTGTAAGTCTTCATACATACAAGTGTCTATTCATATCTTCTGCCCATTTTTTGATTTGTTTATTTGTGTCTCGTGTATGTATGTCTTCATATACAAGTGTCTATTCATATCTTCTGCCTATTTTTTGATTTGTTTATTTGTTTCTCGTGTATTGAGTTTGAGAAGTTCTTTGTAGATCTTGGATACCAGTCCTTTATCTGTAGTGTCATTTGCAAATATATTCTCCCATTCCGTAGGCTGCCTCTTAGTTTTTCTGACTGTTTCCTTGGCTGTGCAGAAACTTTTAATCTTGATGAAGTCCCATAAATTCATTTTATCTTTTGTTTCTCTTGCCTTTGGGGATGTATCATGAAAAAGGTTGCTTTGGCCGATGTCATAGAGGTTACTGACTGTGTTCTCCTCTAGAATTTTGATGGATTCCTGTCTCACATCTTTCATCCATTTGGAGTTTATTTTTGTGTATGGTGTGAGATAGTGGTCAAGTTTCATTCTTTTGCATGTAGCTGTCCAATTTTCCCAGCACCATTTATTGAAGAGACTGTCTTTTTCCCACCAGATGTTTTTTCCTGCTTTATCAAATATTAGTTGCCCAAAGAGCCGAGGGTCCATTTCTGGGCTCTCTATTCTGTTCCATTGGTCTATGTGTCTGTTTTTGTGCCAGTACCATGCTGTCTTTGTGATCACAGCTTTGTAGTACAGCTCGAAATCCGGCATTGTGATGCCCCCAGCTTTGTTTTTCCTTTTCAACAGTTCCTTAGAGATTCGGGGCCTTTTCTGTTTCCATACAAATTTAAGGACTGTTTGTTCCAGTTCTTTGAAAAATGTCCTTGGTATTTTGATCGGGATAGCATTGAAAGTGTAGATTGCTCTGGGTAGCATGGACATTTTAACTATGTTAATTCTTCCGATCCATGAGCATGGAATATCTTTCCATCTTTTTATGTCTTCCTCAATGTCTTTCAAGAGTGATTTATAGTTTCTAGAATATAGGTCCTTTACGTCTCTGGTTAAGTTAATTCCAAGGTAACGTATGGTTTTTGGTGCTATTGTAAATGGGATGGATTCCCTAATTTCTCTTTCTTCGGTCTCGTTATTCGTGTATAGAAATGCAACTGATTTCTGAGCATTTATTTTGTATCCTGCCACGTTACTGAATTGCTCTATAACTTCTAATAGTTTGGGAGTGGCTTCTTTTGGGTTTTCCATATAGAGTATCATGTCATCTGCAAAGAGAGACATTTTGACTTCTTCTTTGCCAATTTGAATACCTTTGATCCCTTTTTGTCGTCTGATTGCTGTTGCAAGGACTTCTAGTACTATGTTGAATAATAGTGGCGAGAGTGGGCATCCTTGTCGTGTTCCTGATCTTAAGGGAAAGGCTTCCAGCTTTTCCCCATTGAGAATAATATTTGCAGTAGGCTTTTCATAGATGGCTTTTATGAGATTGAGAAATGTACCTTCTATTCCTACACTCTGAAGGGTTTTAATCAGGAAAGGATGCTGTATTTTGTCAAATGCTTTTTCGGCATCGATTGAGAGGATCATATGGTTCCTGAGTCTTTTCTTGTTGATATGATGTATCACGCTGATTGATTTGCGAATATTGAACCACGCTTGCATCCCAGGTATGAATCCCACTTGATCGTGATGGATAATCCTTTTAATGTACTGTTGGATTCTATTAGCAAGTATCTTGTTGAGGATTTTGGCGTCCATATTCATTAGGGAAATCGGTCTGTAATTCTCCTTTTTGAGGGGGTCTTTGCCTGGTTTGGGGATCAAGGTAATATTGGCCTCATAGAATGAGTTTGGTAGCTTTCCTTCTGTTTCTATTTTTTGAAATAGCTTTAGGAGAATAGGTATTATTTCTTCTTTGAATGTTTGGTAGAATTCCCCAGGAAAACCGTCCGGGCCTGGAGTTTTGTTATTTGGAAGGTTGTTTATCACTGACTCAATTTCTTCATAATTAATTGGCCTGTTTAAGGAATCAATTTCTTCCGGTTTCAATCTTGGTAGTTTATAGGTTTCCAGGAAGGATTCCATCTCTTCCAGATTGCTTAGTTTATTGGCATATAGCTGTTGATAAAAATTTCTAATAATCCTTCCAATTTCAATGGTGTTCGTCGTGACCTCTCCTTTTTCATTCATAATTTTAATAATCTGGGTCCTTTCTCTTTTCTTTTGGATAAGTCTTGCCAGTGGTCTGTCAATTTTATTGATTCTCTCAAAGAACCAGCTTCTAGTCCTGTTGATCTGCTCTACTGTACTTCTGGTTTCTGCTTGATTGATTTCAGCTCTAATTTTGGTCAACTGCTTCCTCGTGCGTGGATTAGGCCTGTCCCTCTGTTGCTGTTCCAGCTTCTTGAGGTGAGAATATAAAAACTGCATTTTAGATTTTTCTATTCTTTTGAGTGAGGCTTGGATGGCTATGTATTTCCCCCTTAGGACTGCCTTTGCAGTATCCCATAGGTTTTGGACTGTTGTATTTTCATTCTCATTGGTCTCCATAAATTGTTTAATTTGATTTTTGATTTCCTGGTTTATCGAGTCATTCCTGAGCAGGATGGTTCTTAGTCTCCAAGTGTTTGAGTTTCTTCCAAATTTTTCCTTGTGGTTGAGTTCCAATTTCAGAGCGTTGTGGTCTGAGAATATGCAGGGGATAATTTCAATCTTTTGGTATCGGTTGAGACCTGTTTTGTGTCCCAGAACATGGTCTATTCTTGAGAATGTTCCATGGGCATTAGAATAGAATGAGTATTCTTTGGTTCTGGGGTGTAGTGTTCTATATATATCTATGAGGTCCAACTCGTCGAGTATGGCATTCAAAGCCTTTGATTCTTTGCTTAGTTTTTGCCAGGGTGTTCTGTCTATTTCTGAGAGTGGAGTGTTGAGGTCCCCTACTATTAATGTATTTTTATTTATATGTCTCTTTATTCTGGTTAAGAGTTGGCTTGTGTATCTTGCTGCTCCCCTGTTGGGGGCATATATATTTATAATTGTCATATCCACTTGTTGAATACTTCCCTTAAGAATAATATAGTGCCCTTCTGCATCTCTAACTATAGTCTGTAGTTTAAAATCCAATTTATCTGATATGAGAATTGCTACCCCAGCTTTCTTTTGAGGTCCATTTGCGTGAAAGATGGTACTCCATCCCCTTACTCTCAGTCTGAATGCATCTTTGGGTTCGAAATGAGTCTCTTGTAGACAGCAAATGGATGGGTCATTTCTTTTTATCCAATCTGCAACCCTGTGGCGTTTTATGGGATGGTTCAAACCATTTACATTAAGACTGATTACTGAGAGATATGATTTTAATGTTGCCATGTTGCCAGTAAAGTCTTTGTTTGTATTGGCTGTGACTTTCTGTTCTGTATCACTCTTGGGGCCTTTTTACTTTTATAGAACCCCCCGTAATATCTCCTGTAGGGCTGGTTTCGTGGTTACAAAATTGGTTAGTGACTGGCGATTCTGCAATGTCTTTATTTCTCCATCAATTCTGAATGACAGCCTTGCTGGATAAAGGATCCTTGGCTGCATGTTTTTCTCTGAAAGAGCTTTAAATATGCTCCCCCAACCCTTTCTCTCATTCCAGGTCTGTGTAGACAGGTCTGACGTAATTCTGATGCTTTTGCCTTGGTACGTGAGAAATTTCTTTGCCCTGGCCGCTTTCAATACTGTATCCTTGCATCTAATATTTGCGAATTGCACTATGACGTGACGTGGCGTAGGTTTGTCATGGTTGAGCTTGGGAGGGGTCCTCTCTGCCTCTTGGACACGAATGTTTGTTTCCCTCGCTAGATTAGGGAAGTTTTCAGCTACAATTTGTTCAAATATCTCTTCTAGACCTCTGTTTTTCTCCACCCCCTCGGGGATGCCGATGATTCTAACATTGGATCGTTTCATTGAGTCAGTAATCTCCCGTAACCTACATTCGTGGGCGTGGATTTTTTTAAGACCAGCTTCTATCTTCATTTTTTCCTCTATTAATCCATCCTCCAATTCACTAACCCTTTCCTCTGCTTCGGTGACCCTGGCCGTCAGAGCCTCTAGTTTTGCCTGCATTTGGCTCATAGAATTTTTAATTTCTGTCAGATTCACTCTCATTTCTGTCCTTAGGGATTCTATATTCTCAGTAACCTTTTCGTTAATAGTTTTTTCAATTCTACTCATCATTTTGACCATCGTTACTCTGAATTCCATTTCTGATAATTTGGTTACATCCATATCCATTATTTCTGTGGCAGAGGCCACAGACTCACTGTCTATTCTTTGCTGGGGGGGGCTTCTCCTTCTTGTCATTCTGATGAGGAGAGGTTGCAGGGTTGTCCAGAGCCCAAATTATTGACTGGGTCCCAGGCCGTGCCCCTTGTTTTATAGGGATCTTAGGGATGTGGGCTTCTTCTTTAAAGATTTTATTTATTTATTTATTGAGAAAATTGGCCACTTGATTTGTTATGGGCTTGGAAGGTCATATAAACAAGTCCATGATTATAGGATATGAAGCAGAATCAGGAAACTACAGATTTATACAGGAAGTCAATCATGGAAGCACTGCTACGTCCAACTTCTTACAACTCTTTGGTGGCTAGAAGGCGGTCTTCCAGAAGTTCAAGCAGCCGGTGCTGTCGCCAGGCCTCCAGAGCGAGCAGGCACTTGACTGGGGCTTTTCCGGGTCAGGCGTTATCTCGGGAATGAGGCCTCCTCAGCGCAAAGGCAGGATCCGGCTCTCCGGCAGAGCTCCCCTCTGACCCCTGCCCGGGGGCCCAGCAACCAAGGCTTAGCCGGTCCAGAAATGCCGGGACTCTGTGTGAATGAGGTTCGTTCGCTAATCTTCAAGCGCAGCCTGAGGGGCAGGCCTCTCATTTCTCACACCTCTAGAGGCCTGCTGGCTGGCGGGCACCATCTTCGCACTCTTCCTCTGCAGGCGCCATCTTTTCTCTGGCTCCGTCAGGTGAATCCATTGGGCATCTTGGTGGAACTTCCAAAACTGCAAATCGAGTCTGTGGTCCATAGGACTCCACCCCACCCGCGCCTCAAACCGCGGAGCCAGCCGGCGGCGCACAGCTTGCTCCTCCCAGCTCACACCTCAGCCAGGGCCGGCCTGACTAAATTATTTTTTAAGTACATTTTGAAAGTTCCACTAATTATTCTAGGGAATAAATGTAATTTTTCACTTACTCCCATTTGGAAAAGAGGATGTAAAAAAATTGCAGAATTAAATTACAACCCAGAAAAGACAGCAAAGGAACTTATAAACTGAAAAATACATTATATTATTAATTTTTTTAAATTTAACCTCTACCCCCAACGTGGGGCTCAAACTCACAAGCCCAAGATCAAGAGTTGAACCCTCTTCCAACTGAGCCAGCCAGCACCCCCCATGATATTATTTTAGAAGTGATTACAAGATGTTCTTAGAAAGATATTCATGGTTTTACATTGAACACAACAATTTACAATGCCTCTAAATTTATTGATAATCTTGTACCTTGCCTTACAACAATCTTTTATCTGCTAAGTACAAAAGAATAGATGATTAAGAATCCATTAAAGGTCATATAAGTCATATTCAAATAAATAATACAAATATCTTGGGCAAAACAAGCTGTTGGTAGTTTGAGGGAATTAGACATAGACTAAATAGGAGTGTTCGAATAGTCTGATTGGGAAAGTAGTTGTTGATACTTTAATTAAGGGAGGATAATAGAGAGTGATAATTTATAAGTAGTTTTTGTAGACCTCAATTTTAGGGGCAAATGTTTTCATTAATTACCTTGGAGAAGAGAGAAAATAAAAATTACCAATTACATATGAAGAATAAAAGTTTTAAATTTTTTCAAGGGGCACCTCGGTGGCGCAGTTGTTAAGCGTCTGCCTTAGGCTCAGGGCGTGATCCCAGCGTTCTGGGGTCGAGCCCCACATCAGGCTCCTCTGCTAAGAGCCTGCTTTTTCCTCTCCCACTCCCCCTGCTTGTGTTCCCTCTCTCACTGGCTGTCTCTGTCAAATAAATAAATAAAATCTTTAAAAAAATTTTTTTTCAAAAATTGTGGAATTTTAAGGCAATGGTGAAACCAATAATAAAATTTAATTAGTATGTATTCTAGGAGAAGAAATTGTATTTTAGGAGAAGAAAAAGAAAGCACATATAGAAGAGCTTTGGTTAAAAGGCTACATTTATACCAGAATTTTGAACATAGAGACTGATAGATCTTTCATTTAAACATTAAGTTATATAAGAGAAAGTTATACAGGAAAGGATTAATTCAACAACACATGGCAGCATTTCATATGAATTTGTTCTTGTTTTCTAAGTAGGCTCCACACCCAGCATGGAGCTTGAACTCATGACCCTGAGATCAAGAGTTGCGTGCTCTATTCACTGAGCCAGCCAGCCACCCCTATTTTGTTCTTTGGTGGGTTTTTTTTGTTTTTGTTTTTTATAAGAATTTGGTGATAACATACAAGTCTCTAGCCTATATCACTTCCGATGGCTCTGATAGGTAAATTGATCTAAAAGATTTTTAAATGCAATATTTTGAATGATTATGTCCTTACTAATATTATGATAAAGGAAGAAGAAATATTTTAAATCATAGCTTTTCAGCCTTCAGGGTTTGTAAAAACTGAATCTCTTCCTCCTAATCTGATTTGTTCCTATGACCGACTTAGAGTCTGTTTTCCCAAACCCCACTTAAAAATGTGTCTTTAGGGGCACCTGGCTGGCTCATTTGGAAGAATTGAATTGTTGAACTTGATTGAATTCAATCACAAATCACCAGATACAGAATAAACTGTCATTACTTTGAGCCAAATGAATTTAAGGGTTTGTTAACTGCACTTGCTTTCTTGTAATGTTAAAGTGTGTAAGAGAACCTATTGTATGGCATTTTAAAAGAATCTAGTAACATATACAACGTCAAAATTTAAATGTTTAAATATTTAATAAGAAAAGACCTGTTGCTGAGACTATAGTTCTAACAGGTTATTTCCTTTTTTTTTTTTTTTTAAGTAGGCTTCACAACCAGCGTGGAGCTCAACGTGGGGCTCGACATGGGGCTCAAACTCACAACCCTGAGATCGAGACCTGAGCTGAAGTCAAGAGTCTCATGCTTAATTGACTGAGCCACCCAGGTGGCCCAGGTTATTTACTTTTTTCTCTTTTTAAAGCAGCTGTCTTTCAGCTCTTTCATTGTTTATGTTAATTCAAATGATAGGAAAAACCAGCAGTCCCCAAAGACCTTTCTGAAGGTCTTGAAGTCAAAATTATTTTCATATTAATACTAAGATGCTATTTGCTTTTTTTTTTACCAGCAACATTTGTACTGACGGTGCAAAATCAATGGTGGGTAAAACTACTGGTTCTTTAGCATGAATCGTGGCAGTGACACCAAACTGTACTTGCGACCATTGTCTTCATTACACACACTGAAGGTTTAAAAAAAATGCCAGTTTCATTTAAGAATACGCATGATGAAGCAGTAAAAATGATTTGTTTTAATAAACCGTGACTTTGTAATAGTCTGTGTGCTGAGATAGGAAGTACAAATAAAGCAGTTCTACTGTAGAGAGAGGCAGAAGCGTTTCCTCAAGGAGAAGGACTTACAAGCTAAAGCTGCCAGTTTTTTCATGGAATGCCAGAGGGTCTAACAGATAAACTACGACTATTTAGATCTAGATATTTGACAGACATTTTTTTGGAAAACGAACAACGTGAGCCCATTTATTCAAGGGAAACTACTGATGGTATTTGTTGACAATGAAAATTTGAGCTTTAAGTGAAAATTATTTTTTGGAAAACTTGTTTCTGTTACTCTGAGTTCGACAGCCTCCCAATTTTCTGAGAACATCAATAGTGATATTGTTATGATGTTCTAAATATTATATAATTATGGGCATCAATGTTGGGAAGACCTGTATAACTCAGTTATAATATTGAACTAGTATTTTTGAAACGATCAATGCATGATGTCACAAAATCATAACTTAGTAAAAAAATCTATTCAAGGACAATGTTGACTGCCGTTTTAATGTAACAGAGTTCAAAGAGTTCATTGAAAAAGTTTTAGATTCCACATTGCTAGCCTTTAAGAAATTACAATTATCTGGGGCACCTGGGTGGCGCAGTCATTAAGCGTCTGCCTTTGGCTCAGGGCGTGATCCCGGTGTTCTGGGATTGAGCCCCACATCAGGCTCCTCTGCTGGGAGCCTGCATCTTCCTCTCCCACTCCCTCTGCTTGTGTTCCCTCTCTCACTGGCTGTCTCTTTCTGTCAAAAAAATAAATAAAATATTTTTAAAAAATTACAATTATCTGAAAAGGCTGAATATTGAAAAAATACTATTCTTTTTCCAATTACATATCTGTGTGATGCTGGATTTTTTCATGTATTTCAACCCAAACAACATATCAGAAAAGATTGAATGCAGAAGCAGATAGGAGAATCCAGCTTGATCCCACAAGCCAAACATTAAAAGGTTTTTCAAAAAATGTAAACCAAAGCCACTATCACTAAATTCCTTTGGGAAAATGTTGTCATTATATAAAAAATATATTTATATTAACATGTGTGATGGTTTTGGATGAGATTAATGTTTAAAGTAAAACAGATTGCTCTTCATAATGTGGGTGGGCCTCATCTAATCAGCTGAAGGCCTGAATAGGACAAAAATCCAGGCTCCCCCAGCAAGATGGAATTCTTCTGCAGAGTGTCTTCAGAATTCATCTGTACGATCATCAGCTTCCCTGGGACTCCAGCCTGCTAGCCCACATGGCAGATTTTGGACTTGCTAGCCTCCATAATCGTGTGAGCTAATTCCTCATATTAACTTTCTCTCCATATAGACACATCCTATATAAGTCCTGTTTCTCTGGAGAAAGCTGACCAATATGACATGTAATGAGTTTGTTATTTTTATTTTTAAATGAGTAAATATTTTAAACATTTCTTAGTTTTAATTTCTAATGCAGTAAATATCCGTATATAATCCATATAAATAGGAATTTTGGGGGGTTCTCAATAATTCTTAATAAAAGTGGTCTTGAGACCAAAAGTTGGACCAAAACATTTGAGAACCACTGGTAAAAACTATATTTGAAACAAAATAGCTTTTCCTTAAAAATTCAGTAATTTTGACTGTTGGCTCTCTGAAACTAGCCTTCCCTCAATTAGTCTGAATTTATGAAGTTTTGTTGTGTTTATAAAAAAATTCAGAGATCACAGCCTAGCTAAATGATTACCAGAGTTGGGTATTCATTTTTATCCTATTCTAGCACTAAGGACAGCAAATTTTGAATAAAACCTAATACTTTAATATTATTTAACTTTTTCTCAAAAGTTTTTAGAAACTGCTGAATATTGCAAACAGCACTTTTAAACTTCAGCTAAACCTAACTGTTCTGCCTAGAGACTCAAATACTATTGAAAGTTAGTTTAACAGCCTGTATGCAGAAAGCCCTCATAGGAGCTGATTAAACGCAAGTTTTGGATCTTTACAATAGTGATTCTCAAAGGGATGGGCATGAGGGGTGAGAGTGGCTTCCCCACCCTCCCTGAGGTGAGCATCAGAATCTCATGGGGGTGAAACTGGAGAAGGTTTTTCCATCCCAGCGGAGATATTCATGCCCTTCTATTACAGACTCACTGCTTAAGTGACCAGTACAGATTTCTCAGGCATCTCAAGGCAAAGACATGATTGAGGATAATTATTCTGTGATTTTATATTCTACTAGGGAGACAGTTTTTTAAATAAAGATTTTATTTATTTATTTGACAGACAGAGATCCCAGGACTCTGGGATCACGCCCTGAGCCAAAGGCAGCCGCTTAACGACTGAGCCACCCAGGCGCCCCTACTAGTGAGACAGTTTAAAGTAGTTGGTAAATATAACTCGAAAGACTAAAAGGAAATAAACAGAAACAAAGCTTTTAGGAGTTTGTGCTTATTCTGAGGGTCAGTCAGAGCTTTGCTGCTCTATTAATAACATAAAAGCAAAACCATTATACTTTACATTATTTAATGATTATTTCAATGTTAGTTGCTTTACTTAGAATTTCATTATTTTTTTGTAAATAATATGGATTTTCAGATTTAAAAAGTACAAAATGTGACTTTGTTGTGAATCATTGATTGTATGCAATGAATTGCACTTTTCTTTCTCTCCACCCCTTTGCAATGTGATGTTATTGTTCTTCCCATCAAGATATGTAGTCTGAGTCACCACCCAATTGAATCTGGGCTAGCCTTATGACTTGCTTTGACCAACAGAATGTGACAGAAGTGATCTTGTATATTTTGGAGCCTAGGACTTAGTCCTAGGCTTCTACTCTCATACACTTACAATGTTAAGACCATCCTATGAAAAAGCACAGTCTATCCTACTAAGGATGAGAAGTCATGTGGAGAACTGAGGTTTCCCAGCCAACAGCCAGCACCAACTGCCAGACTTGTGATGAGGCCACATTGGATCCTCCAACTCCAGTTAAGCTCTCAGATGTCTGTAGCTGCATGAGTGATCTCAGGGGAAACCATGAGAACATCAGATGACCAACCCACAGAATTGCAGTAATAGTTTTCATTTTTTAGCCACTGAGTTTTTTTTAGCCACGAAGTTTTGAAGTGGTTTGTTACGTAACAAAGACTAACTGAAACAAATATTTTTGTGGGGTGCCTGGGTGGCTCAGTCAGTTAAGTGTCTGCCTTTGGCTCACGTCATGATCCCGGGGTCCTGAGATCGAGCCCCACATTGGGCTCCCTGTTTAGCAGGGCATCTGCTTCTCCCTCTCCCCCTGCCCTTCTCCCTGCTTGTGCTCTCTTTCTGTCAAATAAATAAATAAAATCTTTAAAAAAAAAGTTTGTGTGGGGTTTAGGCTGGTGGGTGCGAGTAATTGGGGGTTAATTTTTATGGATGTTATAATCAAATGAAGGGATATCATATATGCCATACCCTGGTAGAGCCTCAAAATTTGTTATATATAAATGTAGGATGAGGCAGTGAAACACAAGATCCATTTATTGGGTGAATCCATCCACTCATTCAACAGATATTTATTTAGCAGACATTTATTGCATGCCTTCTATACACCAAGCACTATTTTAGGAATTGGGGCTACAATGGTCAATAAAACAGACCCTGCACCTGCCTTTGTATAGCTTAAAGTCTGAGGAATAAAGGCAATTAAGCAATTCCAAAAAAGTTTGATGAGGAAATACAGGTTGCTGCTGAGTAAATAACTTTGAAGAGTTAGGGAAGGCTTTCCAGAGGAAGTGATATTTAATCTGATAAATGAAAGAGAAGTAGGTCAGGGGCACCTGGTGGCTCAGTCAGTTAAGCATTTGCCTTCCACTTGAGTCATGATCTCGGGATCCTGAGATCGAGCCCTGCATCAGGCTCCCCCCTCAGCGGGGAGTCTGCTCGTCCCTCTCTCTCTCTCTACCTCCCCCTGCTCGATAAATAAATAAATAAGTTTTTTTTTAAGAAAAGATTTTATTTATTTGTCAGAAAGAGAGAAAGCACAAGCAGTGGGGGCAGCAGGCAGAGGGAGAAGCAGGCTCCCTGCTGAGCAAGGAGCTTGATGCAGGACTGCATCCCAGGACCTGGGACCATGACCTGAGCTGAACGCAGACGCTTAACCAACTGAGCCACCCAGTGGTCCCTAAATTAATAAAATCTTAACAAAAAAGAAAGAGAAGTAGGTCAGAAAGGGGATATATGAAACTGTGGGTGGGATCAGGAGAGTAAAACATGTTCCAGACAGAGGAAACAGTATCTGTGAAGGCTCAGACATGAAAAAAAGCATGGTGCATTAAAGCCATCACAAAACTCTCTGTGTGGTATATGGAGAAGCATAACAGATGAAGCTTGGGAGTAAGATGGATTTTCGACAAGGCAATCTGACAACGGAGCAGAACGGAATTTGAGAGGGGGTAAGAACTGAGCTATCATAGTTCAGGTGGGAGAGAACTTAAATTAGGTTAGTGATAATGAGAATGAAGAGACATGGGTGAGTTTAAGATTTTTAGGTGACACAATCTCTAGACTTGACATCTGATTATACAGAGTAAGGGAGGAGTCAAGGATTTCTGGCTCAAAAAAACAGAGTAGGTGGATGAAGTCATTCGTGGAAACTGGAAACGCTGAAAAAACAGTGGGTACTTGAATTAACCAAGTGGTCTTATCTAGTAGGTATCTAGATGTACCGGTTTGTAAGTCGAAAGAAAAATCTTGTCTGGAAATACAGTTTGGGGAATCATTAACCATAGTTGGCAATTCAGTTCCTGGGGTAGCTGAGGTTGCAAAGGGAGTATGAGGAAAAGCCCTGGAAAGGAAGTCTTCCTTCCAATAAATATTTAATACTGGAACTACATTTTCATGGTTTCTTCTTTAGTTCTCTCTACGTTATCGCCCACAATTTGGAGTAAGTGGAGATGCACAGTGGCACAGAAATTTTTGACAAGCAGGATCAGAAGGTTGCAATACCTTTTACAGCATATTGAGAAAGGTTTACGGAGCGTGTGGTAGCAGAGTAAAGAGCTTGCTGTTGAGATGACTTGGAGTCAACTGCTGGAAAAGCAAGGTCAAGAGCAGTTGCTTCCATGTGCACGAAAAGCAATTTCTAGATGGTGGCTAAGGCTGTCTGGCAGGATTTGAGGGTTAGATCCGACCCGAACCTGTTGTCATGGAGATGAGGCGGCTATAAAGTGGCCGAGCGAGAGTATTCAGAGGGGATACTAACAGACTAAAGAAAGAAGAGGCAGATGCCGTTAAAGTTAGTTACATGGAAAAAGACAGGTAGGTCAAAAGAAGCGTCGGTACCCAGCTAGCGAGATAGTACCTCCTAGAACTGGCCGGGTTTGTTTTCGTGTCATTTATACACAAAGGGGAACAGAACCCTCCTCACCGGAAGCAGAACCTCTGCCCTCTGAGGCATTACACATTCCTCCGCGCCGGAAGAGTGCGTCCCCCTTAGCCCCGGCTGCTTTCCTCTCAGCGCTCTCTTTCCTAAAGGAGAGCTCGTGGGACCTCCGGGGTGTGCCACTTGAAGTCGTCGGACAGCGCGGAACTTTCGCAGACGAGGAGACTAGAAACCACACCCGGCTGCCGGCAAAGAGAGAAAGAAGGAAGGTCCTACGACGAGGAGTCGCGTTGCTGCGGAGGAATTCTGTTTCTGTGGTGGCGGAGGGATTTGACAGTACGTTAACTTCCGGAAAAGTCCTGACCCAGAGAGGAAAAACCCCGAAGGAAACAATAACAAACGAGAAGAGGAAGCGATTGTGGGGTTCCTGTGTTGAGCCGTTCTTGTCCGAGAAGATGAGCTTCGGCCCGTGTCAGGAGACGTGAGAGGGTTCGGTGGGCTTCAGCCAGCCTTTCTCCACCTGTTCTTCCCGCCCCCCCCCGCCCAGGGGGGCCCCGGGTATTGCCATGGCAGGCGCGGGGCCGGGGGGCTATGCGGCGGAGTTTGTGCCACCTCCCGAGTGCCCAGTCTTTGAGCCCAGCTGGGAGGAGTTCACGGACCCGCTCAGCTTTATCGGCCGCATCCGGCCTCTGGCGGAGAAAACCGGCATCTGCAAAATCCGACCGCCCAAGGTACCGGAGACCGAGGAGAGAGGGAAGGGAGAGTGCTTTAGCTTTACTTTTCCGGTCCTTCTGCCCTTTCATATTTACTCTCTCGTTTCTCAACAACTAGTAGCTAAGTTTCTGGATGTTCTTGCCTTGGTTTCTCTTGCAGGCTTCTGTGGTAGGCTCGACTGAACGCGAGAGTGGTGTCCCAGGGGCCTTTCCGCCTAGAACTTGGGAGCTGGTACTTTTTTCTCCTTTGATTGTAGGCAAGGGTAACAAAAGACTTCAGGCCTTTCTTCGGCCGAGAAGGTGTTTGAAGTGTTAGGACATGACATGTTACCCTCGTGTACTGTGCTCTCTCATTATGGTGCTATAGTAACTATTTTTTTTAATCCAAGTTCTACTGATGCCTAATTTATTAAATATTTGCAGGCCTCATCTCAAGGATAAGGTTTCTTAAACGGTAATCTGAGATCTAGTTGTCCCCTAGGACGGTATTACCAAACAAGAACCCTAGACTCTTGCCGCAATGAAAAAGTCTTCCCAGGGGAAGAGAAGGAGCAGCATTCATTTTAGAATTTGGTGGTTTAAGAGGAATTAGTCAACAATAGAGGTGGAAGAAAACGTTAAATCTTTTGACATAAGGAACCAAGGTTCAAATATTTATGAATTGCAATTATTGCAGATAAGTGTTTGCCTGTGTGTTTTTTATAATCCTCAATCTTTAAGGCAAGGAAAGAAGATACTACCCTTTTGTGGGAATTAGTGCCCCAAGAGGTTGAGTGATTTGCTCAAGGTCAAAAGGGTTTTTTTTTCTTTACCCGTAAGACCATCGTTTTCCAAATGCTGTTCCTGGTCCTCTTGCACAAGGCTCAACCAGATGCTTGTTAAAAGTGCAGATCTCTAGGCCCCTTTTCAGACTTAGAATACATTTCTGGATGTTGAAGTTCTAGAATGTGCTTTTCTAGCACGTACTCTCTCACTCACTCTTGATGATGCTTAATGCACATTAAAGTTTGTGAACTATTGCCTTTGGTGCTTCTTAAAGGGACACCTTGCAAAACTAGTTTTGTCTACTAGTTATAAGAATAAAAGATCAAGTACTGTTTTCCGTGTTGCATTTGAAAAAGTGTCTGCTCTCACCACTGACTACTACAGTGGTGTGCACCATAGAGCGTAGAAAGAGCTTAAGATAGGAGGGAAGAGGAGGAGCTAATTTAACACCCATAGATTATTTCACTTAATATTCTTTGAAGTCCTAGTGGGTAAACAGCATCTCATTTTACAGATGAGACAAGTCTGAATAAGTTATATAACTTATCAAATGTATGATCTTGGGTGTGTGGCTAGGTATATTTTGAACCTAGATCAGTCTCTTTGATTCTGAAACCCAGACATGCAGGTAAACCTGTTTGTGCTTAATGAATTTGATTAAGATTTATAAACTATTAATCACAGGCAAAAGATTAAAAGCTGATTGCTATGATGAGTGATGGTATATGCATTGCCATCCTCCTAAAGCTTCATTTAACTGTTTAGCTATCAAAATTGCCTAATACTGGCAAAACTTTTAAGCACTGAAGTTTTTCCTAAACCGTATTTTCATCTACTCTGTTGCCTTTATGAATAAGAAATTGTAATCAGGGTTCCTTTAGGTAAAAAAAAGTGTATATATGTGCCTTTTATTACTAAAAAGAGATTGAAATAATATGCCTTCTCTTTGTATGTTATATTATTATTAAAAATAAATCTTATTTATAAGCAGAATTTAATTTCAGTATTGGTGAAGTGCTTTAGTTTCCAAGATAAACATTTTTTTTGACTACTTCTCACATTTTTAAGTAGATTTACTATTAGGCCAAATCAAAATATGTTTTCTAGAACCCTGCTTGAATTGTGCTATCTCATGTCAGTAGTACCACAACTCCAATATGGAAATTGCCCTTGTTCTGTGGATTTGCTTCCCTTTTTTTTTCCCCCCAAATATTTGGGTGCTGAGAAACCAGGCATTGAACAAAACATTTATGTAACATAGACTGTAAAGTGCTGTGTCACATTACACATGAATAAAAAAGATATTAACCAATTATATGAGTACTTTAAAAAATTACTTTTTAATCTTCAATTTTACCCTTTTTAGTTTCTTTCAAATTCTGTTTTGTTTTTAATTTGGTAAACTTAGATGTTTATTAGACACTGTGTTGTGATACATGAGTTCACTGCATTCCACTTGAGTAATTGGGGAAAGCATAATTGTGGCTTACAAATAATGGGACTGGTGAAATTTGAGGAGGATTTATAGATAAAATAATTTTAATAGTAGAACATGAGAGAGGAGTTCTGGAGATAAGTAATATTAAAAATATCTCACCTAAAAATATTACTCTTTCTGTTTCTACAATGAAAAACACTCAAAGTTAACTTGTCTTCATTATGATTTATGGCTATTTATGTCTTAAATTAAGGGAATGAATAATGCATTCTTTGATTATACATCAGTATGTTTATATATATATATATATTTCTATTTAGGATTGGCAACCTCCATTTGCATGTGAAGTAAAAAGTTTTCGTTTCACTCCCAGAGTCCAGCGCCTGAATGAACTTGAGGTGAGTGCTATATCGGGATTTCTGCCTCCTGATTCATTCTTAATGTAAGGGTTCTAGTAGAGAACGTTGAGCAACTCATGTACCAGGGCTTAGAATTAATGTTAGTTGGGATTGAATGGAAGGAAGTTCTTTTTCTTTTCTTTTTTTTCCTTTGTCTGTCTTTCTTTCTTTTTTTAAATTAAGTAGGATCCGCTTTGGGGGTGGAGCCCTACACGGGGCTTGAACCCACAACCTTGAAATCAAGACCTGGGCTGAGATCAAGAGTTGGTCGCTTAACTGACTGAGCCACCCAGGTGCTCCTGAATGGAAGGAAGTTTCTGATTAAAAAAAATTGTAAAAAGTAGTTGTTAACAGTTTTTCCACTTAACTGGGACTATGGGAAACTATCTCTAGCTATGTTTTTCATAGTGGAAATACCCAATGCATACTTGCAGAGACCTGAAATTCTTTTTTTTTTTAATTTTGAGACCTGAAATTCTAAGTTCTACTTTCTTCAGCACTTAACTATTCTACTAAAATTTTATGTTAATGTTGGAAGATTCTGTCTCTTGGGGTCTTTGAAAAGTAGGTTTAATAGTTTAGCAAAGGTTTTCAAAGATTATTTTTAGCTTTAACAGAACTTTTCCAGGACTGTTAATCCGATTTATTAACATCTCTCTTTAAATATTACTAGTTGCTTCTAAATTTTCTAGATTGAAGTCTGTTTAAATATTGCTGTTTTTCCTCTCTGCCGGGTTATGGGAAGATACTTCAGTGTGGTAGAAAAGTGTTTCAGAGTATAATAGAGAAATCTTAGCTAGCTGAGGCTTAATATATCATAGTGAAGTTTCTTTTTTCCCTTGATGCTTCTGAAACATTTATTTTCTGAGATTTTAATCCTTTTTTTCCTTTAGTTTCTTGTAATTAGATACATGAAGGATCTTAATATCAGTGGGGTGGAGAATTGGTGTACCTGAGGTAGGCATATTTTCTACGGATGAAATGATAGAATGCTTAGAGACAGAATAATCCAATTTACTAAATTTTCTGGTTAGCTTAAAGTTAAGCCAACTTTTACAAAAAAATTGCTTTGGTTGATAAAATAGAACATTTCTAATATATTAGAGTGACTTTTTTGCCTTAGTGAATAAAGTTTATTAAGAAGTATTGTGTTTCTTTATTATTGCCTTATTTTACAGGGTTGGACTAAGTAATAATGAAGTCTTTGGATTTCTTTAGAGAAATGAGTACCTTTGTTAAGTAAAACTCATTTATTTTCAATCATAACTTAATTCCTATTTCTGATTTCTGTTTTTTAATAATCTTAGGCAATGACCAGAGTGAGACTGGACTTCTTGGATCAGTTAGCAAAATTTTGGGAACTCCAAGGATCTACTTTGAAGATTCCAGTGGTGGAGAGAAAAATCCTGGATCTGTATGCTTTGAGCAAGGTGAGGCTTGCACTTGGTTTATTTTTTTATTTGTTTATTTTTTTAAAAAGACTTTGGTAGTCTTTTTTTTTTTAAGATTTTATATATTTATTTGAGAGAGAGACAGATAGTGACAGAGATAGTGAGAGAGAGCAGAAGCAGGGAGGAGAGGGAGAAGCAGGCTCCCACTGAGCAGGGAGCCCGACGTGGGGCTCCATTCCAGGATCCCCGGATCATGACCTGAGCCGAAGGCAGATGCTTAACCAGCCGAGCCACCCAGGCACCCATTGTATTGGTTTAGAAATTGGAACAGAGGCTAGTGAATCTGTGACATTAGGAATTTACAATAAACTTGATGAAAAACATTGTTTCCTGTGCAGGATTTGTTTGACAATGAAATGCAAGCATGAATAAATGTAAATGACAGATTTCAAAGTTATCTTTAAAATTATTTTATAATTTATTATAAGATTTAATGTATTTAATGACACAGATTAGTAGGCTCTGTGATAAACAATATGCAAAAGGAATGATACCAATCTATTCATATTACCTTGTGTTGAGTGTATAATGTTTTATGTTGACTTTGTCATCTTTTTTCTACTTCTTAATTGAAAATTTGTTTTATTAAAAGTGATTCATGTTACTCACCATTCTCATGTGTAATATGTATCAGTTGTATTAATCTGTAAGGAGTGTTAATGGTTAACTGAAACCAGCATTATCCAGAATGAATAAGGGCTTGAAAACTTAAGGGTGAAGAGTTTAGACTAATTTTTGCCTAAACTTGTGTTAACTTTGTAACATTGTATTTCCTAATGTGAAAGGAACTAACTGACCTGCAACAGCATACCTTGAAAACATGTTTTGTTAATAAAATAATAAAAATTTATGAACCTTCTGACTTGTGAGTGAAGATAGCTTGATTATCTGAGGAATTTTGCAAAGTATCTTTTTCTGTGTGGTATCTTCTGATTGATAGTTACTGTTTTGGAATAAAATGTTATTCAACTTACAGAGTTAATTTTGGAGATTTCACTTTCAAGGAAAGACAAGACAAACATATTAAGTTACTTTCTGTAATACATTCTAAATTTAGTGTCAGGTCAGAATGCTCTAAAAATTTTATATTGAATTTTATACTAAAATTTAAAAAAAGATTGTATTTAGCTGACGGCTGGTGAGCATGTCTGGAGTTGGTGTTATTATAGACATGATTTTGAAACACTTTGCTTTCCACTACTTTATAATGGGAAGCAAATTTTCAGTTCTCAGTCTCAGTCATTCAGTACTCATTTTGATGGTTTCCTGTGTTGATTAAATTATCACATGGTCTTATTATTTTTAATAATAAGTGTTACTTGAGATGTCTATAATTTAATGAAGTTTTACATTAACAATTACTGGTTTATGATCAGTGCAGCAAGGAACATTCATTCTAGCCCTTAAAAACTTTTTTTTGGTCAGTGTAATACTTTTTAAAATATAAGGCTTAAAATGAAAACCAAGATTCTTCCTCTCCACCTCTCTACTCCCCTTCCCAGTCCTCAGAACTAATTACTTTCAATTGTTTTAGCTGTTTCTGACATAGATGTTTGTATTTCCAAATAATATGCTCATGCTAGTTCTTCACTTTTCAGTTTTAAATATTATACACTGATTTTCTACTATTAGATGTGGAGAGTGGGTGTAAGAAACCCAAATCCTTACATACTACCTGTTCCATTCTAGTGTAGTTAGATCAAAAATGTTTTTTAAAGATTTTATTTTTAAGTAATCTCTACCCCCAACATGGGGTTCCAACTTACAACCCCCAAATCAAGAGTTGCTTGCTCCATGAACTGAGCCAGCCAAGTGTCCCAGATCAATTTTTAATTAATCAAAAATTATTACTGTGACTGTAAATACCAATATTATTTGTACCTGAGCCTTATAGTGTGCTATGATTGTTTTCCTTTTACCAATTTTTATTTTCCTTGGAGTTAATAATCTCTCTCCCTGTTTTCATTTTCTGAGTTTTCGTCGTAACCATCAAAAATTTATTTTCAGATTTTCCAACAGCAGTATAAATCTGTCCCTATGCTTTACCTGTCAGGTAATTTATCAGTTCCATTTTCTTCTTGGAGCCATTTCTCTGGAGTTCTTTTTTCTGCTCCAATCCAGATCTTGTTTTTTAAGGTCAGCTGTCAGCTTGGAATCTCCTTTTGCTGTTTTCATTCTGGGAATTCCCTTCGCCTCTCCCCTTATTTCAAGTCTTCATATTACTTGGTTTCCTTCTGGTTTGGTGAAGCATTTTTTTCCTATTAGTTTCATGAACAAGAAGATAAATAGAATGTAAATATTTTGCTTATCTAAGTGTTCTACTCTTACACTTTAGTGGTAGTTTGGTGGGGTTTAGAAGACTAAATTAAATTGTAAATTGATTTCCTTTAGTATTTTGAAAGCTTTACTCCGTAATCTTTCAGCCTTCACTGTTGCTGTTGAGAAGAACGATGCTATACTAATTCTTGTTCCTTCCTATGTGGCTTTTCTTTTTCTTGAAGATGTAGAATCTAATCTTTATTCCCAGTGCCTTGAGATTTCAGTTGTATATGCATTGGTATGTGTTTATTTTCATTGTATACATACATGTTTATTTACTTACTTATTGTTTTGCTTTTTA
This sequence comes from Ursus maritimus, assembly GCF_017311325.1. Classification (NCBI taxonomy): domain Eukaryota; kingdom Metazoa; phylum Chordata; class Mammalia; order Carnivora; family Ursidae; genus Ursus; species Ursus maritimus. Next base: position 3,418,480 of record NW_024425119.1, read on the forward strand.
TCACATTTTTAAGCACTTAACAGATGGACATCTGTTCCTTGATGTTTCATCTTTGCTCACCTCTTATCCTTGAAATGAAAGTCTGGAACCTTCACTAATTTTAAAGTCCAACTGAACATTTAATAATGAACAAAGCTTTTTAAATTTACCTTTTGTTTTTGTCTAAGTCTTCATGAAGTTTATTGTAAGCAGGGTGATCATAGGGGAATTTGTGAATTGTTCTAGTCAATGATTCTAAGACTTTCGTCTTTTTGCTGTCTTTCTCAGTGGCACAACTGTGTAGGAGACCTCTCCAGGCAAAAGCAAAATTTTGGTAGCCCTTGATCTCAGATCCAAGCTTAGCTCCATGTAATGTGCCATTTTGTCTTCCTCCATTTATACCCAAACTACTGCCTTCTTCATAGCCTTCCTGATACCCTTCTCTATGAAACCACTTCTGAGGAGAGAATGTCCGCTATCTCATTTAATACTTTTATTGCACTTGCTAACTTCTTCTTCTTTTTCTTCTTTTTTTTCACTTGGTATAGGCACTCAGGCATGTATGTTTAATTTTTTTTTTTTTAAGTAACATATAATGCATTATTTGTTTCAGGGGTATAGGTTTGTGATTCATCCGTCTTACACAACACCCAGTGCTCCACACAATACATACCCTCCCCAGTGTCCATCACCCAGCCACCCCATCCCTCCACCCTCCTCCCCACTTGATAACTTTTCTTACCTGAACTCATGTCTCTGAGGTCTTACAACATTTCTAGTATTTTTTGTATTCTTTGATAATGTCTTCCACTTATCTTTTCTTTCTGAACTTTTATCAGTTGGATGTTAGACCAATAACTTGATGTAAGACTATTAGAGTATTAGACTGATCCTATAGTTTGTTTACCTATTTCTCTTAAGTTAGTCTTTTCTTTTCAGATTCTCCTGAGAGTAAATCTCTAGTCTTGTCCTGTGGTTGGAGAGCAGTAGTTGCCTGGCTGTGCTGACTGGAGGACTTCTAATTGCCTTCATACAGATTTTCAGCCAGTCCTGTTCTCTGTTTATTGCCATCTCTGATTTTATTTTATTTTATTTTTTTAAGATTTTATTTATGTATTTGACAGAGAGCAAAAGAGAGAGCCTAAGCAGGGGGAGCGGCAGACAGAGGGAGAAAGAAAAACAGGCTCCCCAACTGAGCAAGGAGCCCAACTTAGGGCTCTCTCCCAGGACCCTGGGATCATGACCTGAGCCAAAGGCAGATTCTTAACCGACTGAGCCACCCAGGCGCCCCGCCATCCCTGATTTTAAAGGGACTGCTGCTTTCATTTCTTAGGCCTTTCCAGGCTCTACTGGAAAATCTTCTCCTTGGCTTTCTTCTATTGAAGGTGCTTGGTTGGTTTTAGTTACTGCCTGCTAGAATCACTTCTGTATCTGCTTTCTCTTGGTCCTATTCCTTTTTGTTCCTTTACTGTTTTTCAGCCGGGGCTTGAGAAGGAGCTTTTAAGTAGAAGACTACTACTACTTTATGTCTGTTAAGTTTGTCTCCTACTGGCCAGACTTAGTTTTACACTGGATGGAAATTTGGCCTTGATTGACATTATTCTTTGGTCAAGTTTTGATTAGTGGCTTGTTTCCATTTTATTTTGTTCAGTTTATCTTTGCATGCCATGTATCTTTTTATAGGGCATGGCTTATAAGTGATATTTTTCTAGTGATAATGGTGTGATATATTTCATGGCAAAATGTTTGGAGTAAATGGTTTTATATTTTGAAATTATAACATGATAATTCTTGAATCTGTCAGCTGAAGAAAAACAAGTGTTAAGTTTCGTATGTTTTTATAGTTTCAGGCCCTGTTAGATCGTTAAAGTGTTGTATGTACGAAGCCAGAGTCACAATGTTGATTTCTTTGTGAGACAGTTTTATCTTACTTCTTAGCCATACCCTGTGCTGGCTGTCATTTTCACAGCTGCATGTCATTAAGCATCTTGACTGGGTAGGGCAGCATGACTGGATCCATGCAGATATATCATTTCTAATGGAAATTTAGCTTAAAGTGCTTTGCATACAATCCAGAGTAGTATATAATGGTGAAAAATGTATTGTATAATGAAGATTACTAAGAGAGCTTCTGTTTCCTTTCGGACTCCTCCCCACTTGCTTCAACCACATTGGCTTCCTTATTGTTCCTCAAACATTTGAAGTATGCTTCTAACATGGGGCTCTAGCTCTGACTATGCCCTGTATATCTGCTTGGGTAACTGCTTCACCTTGAAGGAGTTTTTGCTGAAATTTCACCTTTATAATGAAGTTTTTTGTAACCGTTTAATACTTCGGTTAAATCCTCACTCTGCTACTTGTGAGGTCTTTTAACTGTTTTTTAAAGTTTCTTCTATCGGATTTATCACTTTAAATTTTACATACTTTGTTTACTGCCTGTTTTTCCTGCTGGAATGTAAGCACCATGAGGGCAAAGGTCTTTGTTTTATTCACCGATGTATCTCAAGCACCCAGAACAGTACCTGACAGTACAGAAGCACTGGAAAGATGCGAATGAAAGGCATCCTGATTCACGCACTTGCTTCCAGACAGCCCTTAAAACACCCTCATTGTGTTTTCCTCTACACTACAACATTGGAAAAATCAACTTTTTTCTCTTCATAATTTTCCCCTGGCTAACCTTTTTAAACAGAGATGGCTTGTCTGAAGACGTGCTGAAAGAAGCTAAAGAATTAGAGATATGTTTAGCTTTTGTGCACATGAACTTATGTGTTCCCACCAAGCTTTCACATATTTCAGCAGAGGGAAATTTTGTTTTGGTATAGGTTCATCTTTGCCTATAAGAGCATCGTAGAGTACAAGAGCTGAAAACGTTCATTTATTTGTAGCATGCACTCCCACTTGCCCACACACACAGACATTATAATACTGCTAGTGTTGACGCAGTGCTTATTTTGTCCTGGTGCTTTTCATGTTTTATCTCATTTATCTTCACAACTGCCTCATAAGTGTAAGTGCTGTTAAATTATTAATATTTTAATAATAGCGAGGGCTCTGAAGTGCAAATTATGACGTAACTTGCCCAAGGTCACACAGTTAAGTAGTGGACCTGAGATTCGAACTCTGGAAATCTGGCTCCACAGTCCATATTCTTAACCTTTTTATAAAAAATTGGTAAAATATGCATACTATAACAGTGAACCATTTTTTTAAGTGTACAGTTTAATGGCATTAAGTACATTCAGAATGTTGTACAACCATCACTACTTTTCATTTCCAGAACTTTCCCTCTCCCTTCAGGCCCCTGGTAAATCCTCTATTCTACTTCCTCTCTCTATAAATTTGTTTATTCTAGGTATTTCATAGAAGTGGAATCATGTAATATTCATCTTTTTGCGTTTGAGCATAATGTTTTCAAGGATCCATGTTGTTGCATGCGTCAGTTTCATTCCTTTTTAAGGCTGGTTAATATTCCATTACATGCATATATCAGATTTTGTTTATTCATTCATCTCTTGATGGGCTTTGAGTTGTTTCCACCATTTGACTGACTATTGTGAGTAATGCTGCTGTGAACATTGGTTTGCAAGTATCTGTTTAAATCCCTGTTTTCAGTTTTTTTGGGTGGAATTGTTGAGTCATGTAATTCTATGTTTAATTTTTTTCTTTTTTTTTTTTTAAAGATTTTATTTATTTAATAAACAGAGATAGAGACAGCCAGCGAGAGAGGGAACACAAGCAGGGGGAGTGGGAGAGGAAGAAGCAGGCTCATAGCTGAGGAGCCTGATGTGGGGCTTGATTCCATAACGCCGGGATCACGCCCTGAGCTGAAGGTAGACGCTTAACGACTGTGCCACCCAGGCGCCCCTAATTTTTCTTTTAACCTTTTTTTTTTTAAAGTAAGCTTTATGCCCAGTGTGGGACTTGAACTCGCAGCCCTGAGTTCAAGTTACATGCTCCGCCGACTGAGCCAGCCAGGCACCAGTCTCTTACTTTTTTTGATACAGAGAAATAACAGTAGTGTACACTCAAGAAAAATTTTTTGACTTCAAATAGCTATGTCACAGTCCTTTTTATTTTATCATCAGTTAGCGGAAGACTGCCTATATTTTATTTTATTTTATTTTTTTTTAAAGATTTTATTTTATTCGACAGAGATAGAGACAGCCAGCGAGAGAGGGAACACAAGCAGGGGGAGTGGGAGAGGAAGAAGCAGGCTCATAGCGGAAGAGCCTGATGTGGGGCTCGATCCCAGAACGCTGGGATCACGCCCTGAGCCGAAGGCAGACGCTTAACCGCTGTGCCACCCAGGCGCCCCGACTGCCTATATTTTAAAGTGTGAGAGATGTACAGTATCAATTTCTAGAAGATAGGGAACCTTGATATATGTATATTCTATATAGCGCCTGGTTTGATGTGAGCATTCAACCAAATTGTCCAATTTATCTTAACTGAATGTACATTAATACATTCTGTACTATATTTTCTAGTAAGTCTTCCGCCGTAATCTGATCTCTTCCCATCATTCCTTCATAACCTTCCATGTAAAACTCCTTTTGAAAAATTATAGCCTTTTCCAAAATGGCCTCTGAATCCATTGTTTCCTTGACATTTTTGTTAAAATTCTATAAGGTATTTGGTACATTTCCCAATTTCAGGATTTATGTTCATTTTATACTATATAACTTATATTTATGCTTATGTTTATTTTTGTTGTTTTTAATTCTTATATTTTGAGTTCCTTGGGATATTGAGTATATAAATCTGTTTAGTTTTCTCAAGGTGTATATGTACAAAGTGTAAATTCATTAAATGTTTTTGAATGCTTAGTTCATTGAAAATAGGCACATTAACATTAAATAGTGGAGTTTAAAACTTCCGAAAATCATTCTTTTTTTTTTTTTTTTGACAGAGAGAGAGACAGCCAGAGAGAGAGGGAACACAAGTGGGGGGAGTGGGAGAGGAAGAAGCAGGATCCCAGTGGAGGAGCCCGATGTGGGGCTTGATCCCAGGACTCTGGGATCTTGCCCTGAGCTAAAGGCAGATGCTTTTTTTTTTTTTTTTTTTTAAAGATTTTATTTATTTATTTGACAGAGATAGAGACAGCCAGCGAGAGAGGGAACACAAGCAGGGGGAGTGGGAGAGGAAGAAGCAGGCTCATAGCCGACGAGCCTGATGTGGGGCTCGATCCCATAACACCGGGATCACGCCCTGAGCCGAAGGCAGACGCTTAACCGCTGTGCCACCCAGGCGCCCCAAAAGGCAGATGCTTAATGACTGAGCCACCCAGGCGCCCCTCTGAAAATCATTCTTTATTTCAAACTTTAAATGTTGACACGTTTGAATTTTGTCAGATATTTGTGGAAAGGAAATTAGAATTCTAAGCTCAGAATAATTTTTCTGTTTAGCAGGGAAGATATAGAGTCAGAATACATGAATCTGCTTGCTTTCTCTAAATAATTTTTACTTTCTTTTCAGATTGTTGCCAGCAAAGGAGGTTTTGAAATGGTCACAAAAGAGAAAAAATGGTCTAAAGTGGGTAGTCGCTTGGGATATCTGCCGGGAAAAGGAACTGGGTCTCTTTTGAAGTCACATTATGAAAGAATTCTCTACCCATATGAACTTTTCCAGTCTGGTGTCAGCCTTATGGTGAGATGCATCTTTTTTTTTTTTTTTTTTTTTTTAGGGGTGGTTAAATCCAGTCTGCCAAATATGAATGTTATTTGTTAGCAGTTAGCAGTTCGCTAAGCATAGCCAGTTAAAAAGATTTCTCCAGGTACCAAAATTTGGGGTAGCAAGATGTGGTTTAAAAATTGCAGCTGTTTTTGGTGGTTTACAAGATAAAGGCTAATGGGAATGAAGGATGTGTTCTTATTTATTTAAAATAAATTCTCATAACTTAAGCTTTCTGAAAAATTCCTCCTCTTGGTTTCGTGTATTAACAGCTTTATTGAGGTTACAATTTGCATACTGTAGAATTCAGTCATTGTAAATACACAGTAAGCTTTAATAAATTACACATTTATGCAGTAATTGCCAAAGCTCAGTTTTAGAATATTTCCATCAGCCCAGAAAGTTCCTTTGTGTTTGGTTGTAGTTGGTTCCTGTTCGTATCCCCGAACCCAGATAAACACCTGATTTGCTTTCTGGCTCTGTAGTTTTTTGCCTTTGTAGAAATTTCACATAGATGGAATCATACAATATAATTTTGTGTCTGGCTTCTTTCACTTAGCCTAATGTTTTCAAGGTTCATCTATGTTTTAGCCTGTATTAGTACTTCATTCTTTTTTATGGCTGAATAATAGTCCATTGTATGGATATACCATATTTGTTTATCCATTTACCAGTTGGTGGACAGTTGGATTGTTTCCAGTTTATGGCTATTATGAATAAATGCTATGAATATTCATGTATAAGTCTTTGTGTGGACATATGTTTTCATTTCTCTTGGGTAGATACCTAGGAGTGGAATTGCTGGGTTATATGGTAAGTTTATGTTTAACTTTTTAAGAAACTGCCAAACTGTTTTCCAAAGTGGCTGAACCATTTTACATTCCCACCAGTAATGTAGAGGCTTCCAGTTTCTTCACGTCTTTGCCAACACTTGGTATTGTCAGTTGTTTTGCTTATAGCCATTCTAGTGGGTGTGTAGTGGTATCTCATTGTGGTTTTAATTTTCATTTCCCTAATGACCAGTGGTGTTGTGCATCTTTTCATGTGCATATTAGCCATTTGTATATCTTCCTTGATGAAGTGTCTGTTCTGATCTTTTTTTTTATTGGATTGTTTGTCATCTTACACTTGTTTGCTATATAATCTGGATATAAGTCTTTTATCAGGTACATGATTTTATAAACACTCTCTGCTAGTCTCTGGTTTATCTTTTCATTTTTATAATGGTGTCTGTTTGAAGAGTAGTTTATTAATTTCCTTCCCCCCTTCTATGGATTGTGCTTCTCTTGTCATATCTAAGAAACCTTTTCTTAACCCAAGGCCCCAAAGATACTTTTTGTTTTTCTCTAGAAGTTTCATATTTTAGCTTTTATATTTAGGTCTGAGATCCATTTTTTTTTTTTTTTTTTGTATGTGCATAGTATGAGGTAAAACTACAAGTTCATTTTGGAGGAGAGGGGAAATGTATATGTATATGAATATTCAGTTGTACCAGTATCATATGTTTAAAAGACTACTACCCTTTTCCCGTTGATTTACTTTGGCACCTTTGTTGAAAATCAGTTGACTATAAATGTGGGTTTATTTCTGGTCTCTGTTTTGTGCTTTGGTCCATGTATTTACCCTAACACCAATACTATACTGTCTTGAGTACTGTAGCTTTATAGTAAGTTTTGATATCCAATAGTGTTAGTCTTCCAACTTGGTTCTTTTTTTTTAAATTTCCAAAGATTTTCATTTCCACATAAATTTTAGAAATTGACTTTTCAATTTCTACAACAAAAGCCTGCTGGGATTTCAATAGGGATTGTCTTGAATTTATAGATCAATTTGGTAGGTAGAATTGTCATCTGGTTTCATGTAGTTTTGGGGATTTATTGGAAATTTATTATTTCTCCCCTGATTCTCCAATCTGATTTCTTATCAGTGAACCTGCTGTCTTTCTGTGCTCTGATTCTTTAGGGTGTACAGATGCCTAATTTAGATCTTAAGGAAAAAGTAGAGCCTGAGGTTCTTGGCACTGACGTCCAAACTTCCCCAGAGCCAGGCACAAGAATGAACATTCTACCGAAGAGAACGAGGCGTGTCAAGTCTCAGGTATCAACTTCCATGGGTCATTTTTAACAGGAGTTTTAAGTGCATTAACTGAAGAACAGTGATGTGGTTATTGGAGGCATTCACATACTATTGTTGTTTAGACTGTGAAGAAGAGACCTGTCTTTCATTTACCATGAAGATGAACAGGGAAGAAATTGTAAAATTCAGTCTGATTTGATTTAGAAAGCTTTTTGTTAATTTTGAACAGTTTTTGATGAGGAGGACAAATCAGATGGTGACTCTGGGTACGGTAGGGCCAGTGTTATCGACATGCTGATGAACTGTAGTATATTTTATTTTCGTGGTTAGCAGAAATGAGAGGAGTAGGAAAGGGTGGTTTTAGTTTTCACTCATTCCTTTAAAAGCTAGAGTGTAAGTTTTAGTGTTTGAACCTTTCCAGTGTTAACTTCTTAGTGTTCTTGTAGCCTAAAATAATTTCATCGGAAGAAAAATGCACTAATTTCTTCTTGTCTGCATCTGTCCTCCTTTCCCCATTCTCATTTGTGGTCCTCAAAGTGTGTTTTTAAAGTTGTTGTAAAGACAGGTCCGTAGGGGCGCCTGCGTGGCTCAGTAGTTAAGCGTCTGCCTTTGGCTCAGGGCGTGATCCTGGCGTTCTGGGATCGAGTCCCACATCGGGCTCCTCTGCTGGAAGCCTGCTTCTTCCTCTCCCACTCCCCCTGCTTGTGTTCCCTCTCTCGCTGGCTGTCTCTATCTCTGTTAAATAAATAAATAAAATCTTAAAAACAAAAAATAAATAAAGACAGGTCCGTAGGTTGGGACAGTTAGATGCTGCTTCCCTTGCTCTGAATTTATGCTCCTTGAATAGTCTCCTGAATAATAATTTAGCTTCTTAGGTACTTTGATAACAGAAAGGTAGGTGTCTTGGATGGAGAACGTGAATTTAATGGGAATTCATTGAAAAGTGAATTTTAAATTTATGTTTATTAGTAAATTACCAGTATGTAATATAAATTGTTCAGTAATTCATAAATTAATATTTTGTTGCATTATAATAATATAATTGTAATTTTTATTTATGATGAGAATTCTTAGTTATAAATCATTATAAATTAGTGAACTCTGGTTTAGTTGTTAAGTGATTTTTTATTACTGTGATTGATCTCAAAAGTTCTAATCATCTTTGGGTGTATAGTGATGATTCTGTTTCAAGACCCGAAACACTTGAAAATTAGTCTCTGACTTGGTGACTCAGTTTTGAAGAGTTGACCCAGCTGGCCCTGCTCCTCTAATCAGTTGACAGCTTATGATGAAATTTCTTTTTGATGTTCCTTCTGAAACCATGGAAAAGTCCTGCTGCTTATTGCCTATATATAAGAAAAGGACAGTATAGATTGTTTTTACCTATTGTAATAATTGGCAGCGTAGTCAGATTGTTGATACCAGGTAGAAACTAGAACCATTGTAGGCTTTTCAACGAAGAATTTGTTCAGCTCACAATTTGTCCTTAATTACTGTATTGCCTAGTCTGCCTCATTCCTCATTCTACCAGAAAGAAGAGGCTTTCTGGTAGAACTCCTTCGACTTCTTGCCCCATATACAGAATTGTTGGTATTCATTCTTAATTTCTGTCAGTCTCTGTGGGCAAAGGGTAGCCTTTGTCTCTAAGGATAATCTTCCCACATCTGTTCTTTCTGGCTTCTTTAGGGATTTTAATGTATCACTTACGAAATTTCTCTCTCCTACCTCTTCTGTCTGCTGGATCTCCTCCTACCCCCAATGTAAACGTGTTTAAAGTCTTTGTCATCTTAAAACAAAAACTCCCTTCCTAGATAGTGCCTTACTCTTTGCCTCTTTTTATGAAGTTTCTTGAAAAACAGTTGATGTTGTCTCAGGTTCCTCAGTATCTGTTTAGCTTTCATACTCTGTAATCTGACATTGAGCTAAATCATTTTATTGAAACTGCACCACTCAAGTTACCACTGAGTTAATAATTGTCGAAAGCTGAGGATCTTTTTTTTATTTCTTATCCTTCTTTATCTCTGGTCATGTATACATTTAATACAGTTGTTGACTTCTCTCCTTGAAATTCAGTTAACTTGATTTTTCTTTGGCTTCGTGATGCCTCTCTCCTGGTTATCTTCTTCACTCTCTGACTTCTCCTCAGTCATCTTTGTTCTCTCTTCCCATTGCCCTTTACATGGAATTTTAAGTCTTTTCCTATCTTTGCTCTCCCTAGCTATCTTATCTACCCTGTGATTTCGAGTAGTACCTGTACACTTAAAACTCCTAAATATGTCTTGACACGCATGTTTCTTTTCTGTTTGCCAGGGATGTGTGTGTGTGCATATAGTATATGTATACCCCTGTATGCATATTGGTAGCCATTGGTAGCCACAGCAGGTATGCTGAATTCAGTACATCTCAAACATTATCACCTTCTCTAAATCTGTTTTTCCTTTGTTATTTTCTAGCTTGGTGTCCATGACAAGCACAGCCATCCAATAGTCTCTTAAACAAGAAACAGAAGTTATGAAAGTTATCCTACTCCCCTTTCTTATCTCTATCACATCACTGGCTTTACTGTTCTGTGATTTTTATTCTTTTTTTTTTTTAGATTTATTGATTTTAGAGAAAGAGAGGGAGACAGAGAGGAATGAAAGCGCATGCCAGTGGGGGGAGGGGCAAAGGGAGAGGGAATCTCAAGCTGACTCTGTTGAGCAACAGAGCCTGATGCAGGGCTCTATCTCACAACCCTGAGATCGTGACCTGAGCCAGAGTCAAGAGTCGGACACTTAACTGGCTGAGCCACCCAGGCACCGCTGGTATGATTGTTTTTTCATCTGTGACCTCACTAGTGAGCTTTTTGAAAGCTGGATTCAGCTTTCAGAGCCAGGTTTCTCCATTATACTTATTCTCTTTGTAATAAAAGTAATCAGAGTAAACTGTAAGACAGTGTGAATAACCTGTCTCCCAGTTATGTTTTACCCAGTGGTTTTCGCATTCATTGATGATCCTTACGTGAATTAGTAGTAACGCTGGTCGTTGCAAGCTGGGTGATTTTCTAGCTCTGTCATTTTCTACATCTTTTAGCATTTTTCTTTAAAGGAGAACTCTTCTCCCACACTTTCTTGAGATACTTTTTTCATACAGTAAAATGTTTATATCTTAAGTGTATAGTTTGGTGAATTTTGATGAATGTGTTTACCCATGGAACCAAGACTGACCCCTGCTCCTTTTTAGTATCACTGTAGGTCATGATTTTTGAAAAATATAATGTCTGGGGCACCTGGGTGGCGCAGTCCTTAAGCATCTGCCTTTGGCTCAGGGCGTGATCCCAGCGTTCTGGGATCGAGCCCCACATCGGGCTCTTCCACTGGGAGCCTGTTTCTTCCTCTCCCACTCCCCCTGCCTGTGTTCCCTTTCTCGCTGGCTGTCTCTGTCAAATAAATAAATAAAATCTTTAAAAAAAAATTAAAAAAAATATAATGTCTTATAATTTATTACCATCTCTTATTCCTTTTTATAATCCTGTTGTTCCAAGTTTGGCTAATGGGAACCCCTTCAAGCTGGTTCATGTTACTCTTTTTACATGTCTCCATCTTTGTTTGAGTACTTGTTTAGCACAGAAAGGCTCATTGTCTTCTTGCCTTGCTTAGACCTGGAATTAGCCGTTTCTCCACGGAATTCTGCTTCATTTTAGTGTGAAATGATATATAGAGACCAAGATCTGAGTACAACGTGTGCTTGTTCCTACTGGGATGCCATTGCTTTTGTAGGTCCTTTTAGTGGTTAGGTCTGGGAAATAAAATTTAAAAACATATTTTCAGAAATGGACTGATAATTCCAGTTCTAATCTAGCATCACAAAGTTCTTTTGATTCACATTGTGGCTCTTTTCCTAGCTCTTGGATTTGGAAACTTAATTTATTTCTATTCATCTGTTTTAACTGGGCTGTTTAAGACTATAAAATTTCCTGTGATCCCTGCTTTAATTTATTCTGGAGATTCTGATTTATAGTCTTTTTTTGTTATCATTTTTTAATAGGAAGTTAAAGATTTCTAGCAGGTCTTTTTTTTTTTTTTTTAAAGACATAGCAGAGGAGCCTGATGTGGGGCTAGATCCCATAACGCGGGGATCACGCCCTGAGCCGAAGGCAGACGCTTAACCGCTGTGCCACCCAGGCGCCCCCTCTAGCAGGTCTTTTTATTTATTTTTTTATTTTGTTATTTCTAGTTTTTATTCCATTAAGATCAGGTAATGTCTTATTATTTCTACTTTTTGGAACTTTATTGCCTGTCTGAAAAGGTTGTTGTGAGGATTAATTGATTAAAATACTTTTATATGGTACATAGTATCTACTCAGTGTATGTTAGGTTTTCTTATTATATACTGTGCGTTAATAGTGATGAAGAATGTACAGTGTCATGTTTATCATTGGACTGTAAAGATAGATTAGTATAATTAAGTCAGTCTACTGAAGTTTAAATATATATATTTAAATGCCATTTTGGTTGGTTTGGTTCTTACATAATCATAGACTTATAAAGTCTGTATTTTAACCTGATTTATTTTTATTTTTATTGACTATATTTTAAGTAAGTTTTAGTTATTTACTTAGTGTATATTCAGAGTGTATGGTCCATCTGAATTCACGATGTAACACTTGGCATCTATCAGGATGCTCTCATCTTCAAGTACTAGAGTGCCAAATGACATCAGCTTAAACATTAACAACACAGTTTTCACATAAGGACACATTTTTCACATAAGATTTCCAGAAATAGGTAGCTCTAGGATTGATGCAGCAATGGCACATTGCCATGAAGGGCCCAGGCTCTTTCCATCTTTCTGCCTTGCTTGCTTCAGTGTGTGGGTAATGTATCTCTTCCTAATTGCAGTGCAGCTGCTTGAGTCCAGCACAATGCTTTCACCAGGCTGAATCTCCTAAAAGTAGGGAAGGAAGTTGGGGTAAAAGGCTTATTACTCTTTGAGAAGCTTTCTCTTTTATTAGAAGATGGAAATCTTTCCCAGAGGCTTCTAGTAGATGTTCTGTATGTTTCATTGGTCTGGACCGGGATAACATTTCTACCCTCAGCTAGGCCATCACTAACAAAGAGAAATGGCATGATTGGCTTAGGATAATCATTATTCATCTAATAGGATGGGCATATTGCCTTCTGATCAAAGATGGGTGTCCCTTAGCAAGGTAGAAGTGAGGATTTCTTTTATTATCAGTATTATACTGGTTATAACCAGTGGCATTTGTGTCTGGACAGAACCTAATTGACAACTGTGCTTTTAATAAAGATTTTCTTTTGTGGAAAGGAAGTTGGGTGTTGCATACTGCTTGGATGACTATTCAGCTGTTGTAATGAGGCAGTGAGTGGATTTAGAGAGAAGTAGTAAAATATGTTTTTCTTCATATTGAAGAGGATCTTGAAACTTTTCTCGGGTAAGAAAATAAATATGTGATTAGATGTGATTAGATAATGTGAGGTTTTTTTGTTTGTTTTTTTTTTTTTTTAGTCAGAATCTGGAGAAGTGAACAGAAACATGGAATTGAAGAAACTTCGAATTTTTGGGGCTGGGCCTAAGGTCGTGGGCCTAGCAATGGGAGCAAAAGATAAAGAAGGTAAAAATCTCTTATTCGGTCACGAAAAGAAACAAGGTATAGCCATATGGTTCTAATAAGATTCAAATAACATTTGAATTGCAGTCTGCTTTGGGGTTTTTCTTATGAGTGTAAACTTGGAACGTGGTTCCTAGACGAATCACCTTTTATGGCATATAATCTTAAATTTAAGTCTTGAGGAACCATATTTTATTGAATTTTTATAATATTTGGAAGAGACAAATTGTCCTTTTCCATGTCTAATATGTGACACAGAAATTTATAGTTTCTGAAGGCTAGTTTAGGAAAGGATGGTGAAATGAATGGTTCTCACCTGGTGATCTGTAGCTTATAACTTTAAAATTCAAAGACTGGATTCTCTGATTTTTAGTATCAGAATATACTGTGGAGAGCTTATGATTTAAATTCTAATTCTGATTCTGTTATTTTTCCATAATTGCCTTGATATATTATGACACTTCATTTAAATAAACTCTTTATCTGAGGAAAGCCTTGTACTCTCAGCTTAGTGTGTTTGAAACTTTCTGTGAGTAAAATTGCTAATGCAAAGATCAAGTCCCACTATTCTCTTTATGTATGTGTCAGTTTTAGAACTCTACAAAGATTGTTTTGGATTTGTTTTTAATGTATATGTATTTAATGAAATGCTATAATCATAAGTCATATTATTACCCTTTTCATGATATATGAGAAATTAAGTCACAATTCAGATTGTGGATGAGAACTCTGGAGGGTCAGATGATATTGTCCCATCACTCTAAAACATTCAGTGTGATAGGACCTACTAAATACATTGTGATGTTTATTATCACCCTTCTAAGAATTAAGCACTTTGATTATCTTTTTCATTCTTGTACTTACTGCATTGGCTGGCAGTGATCTTAAAACTAGTCTCAAATTAGTCCCTGATAAGCACTACATACAGGCAGTATAGAATTAGTAGATAAGCTCTTTGGAGCTTGATTGCCTGGATTGGATTTCCAAATCTGCCACTGACTGGCTATGTGATTTTGGGCAAGTTATCTAACTTCACTATATTTTAGATTCTTTATCTTCAATGGGAATAATAGTATATCTACCTCATAGTGTTTTGAGATTTAATTTAAATTATTTTAAATAGTGTCTGGTCCATAGTAAGCTCTCAACATTAGTTTTTACTATTATTATATAACTATTTTTATTTCAAGATGAGGTCTCCCGAAGACGAAAAGTTACCAACAGGTCAGACGCATTTAACATGCAAATGAGACAACGGAAAGGAACTCTCTCTGTTAACTTTGTAAGTGTTCTGAGATGTGTCAGGAGGGAAAGGATTTATTTTTAGTTTTGCACTTTTTATCTCGCTATATATTGGTATGCCGTTTAGTTAGTTCGTTTGGTTAGAAGACTAGATGGTAAATCTAAAGTCGCAGCTTTCATTTATGTAATGTGAACCTCACTTTGTCTGTTTACATTGACTCTTCCCCAAGTTATACTCACATATACCTTGTGAGTGAGAGAATGAATATGAATCTGTAAATTCTTGAGCTGTATTGTAGACAGTGCTCAGTATTCATTCTCTACCAAAGAGTGTTTGTGTATAGGAAGGATGACATGGTGTATTTTATTTATATAATTGACTTTCAAGTAACCTGGATTTGTGGTCTTTCTTTATTCCGATAACTTGATAACACTTTTATTAACTTGCCTGTAGAAGCACTGAGGTAATTGAGGAAGTTTTATGAAAAGTTGTCTAAATATAATCATTTAAAAGATATTCAGGATTTAAGTTATGTGTACTTTTAGTGTACATTATTTTGTTTGTTTCAGTTAAGGAGTTCCTGGTAAAAATTTAATATTATTGTTATAGAAAATAGACTTTTATTTTATTTTGTTTGTTTTCTAACAGGTTGATCTCTATGTTTGTATGTTTTGTGGTCGGGGAAATAATGAAGATAAATTGCTTTTGTGTGATGGATGTGATGACAGCTATCATACATTTTGTTTAATTCCCCCACTACCTGATGTGCCCAAAGGAGACTGGAGGTGTCCTAAATGTGTTGCTGAGGTACAAGCCTAACCTTTACAGATCCTTTTTTAATTAACAATAATGATGTGCACATACACACATACAGTAAACCCATTGTCAAAAGCTCTTGCTTTCTTTTTCAGTGTTTAAAATCTCTAGGATTTTTTAAGAGCAGTATTGAATGAAAATATAGTAATTGTGTTGTGGCAGCTCGCCTTTCAAATGTTCTTTTTCTCCCTGTTGGTTAGATAATTTGGTTTATTGCTGTAGATGAATGATACTTTTATTCAGAACGTTCGTATTCCTGGAAAATAATAGAAATGAAGAAAGACTGTAGGTCGTTTATTTTTTTTAAATTAAAAAAAAGTAAAAGTCATGAAGCTCTAGAACTTAGGATTTATGCATCCAGTTTTTCATGTTACCAGATAAATTGATGGTATCTATTAGCTTGTTTAAGTTTTACTTGATTATACTGAATTATTCTTATTGAAAGATTACAAAGACATTGTACTGAAATACCTAATCTGTTTACCTATTTTAACAAAATATTGTGATAGGACATGGAAGGGAAGGACTTGGCTGGGCTGTGTGTAGGTGTATTGAAAGCTTTGAGTTATTACTTATAATTCTCAAGGTGAGTTGATTTAGAAGTAGTTCTGTTCTGAGAATTTGTGTTAAGATACTGGTCAGGGTGGTTGATGGTGTGAAACAACCATTCCTATAGCTAGATGTTCTTGCAGTCCAGTGGATATCCCTTTATCCATTATCTTCCTTCATCCATGAACATGTATTTTCTCTCTAGCTAGATACACTGAGAAACTGAGAATGATAGGCATCCCTGGGCTTGATTGCATGCCAGTAGTTCTCCCAGTGTTTGTCTTGGTGCCAGAACTTAATGTCAACTCCAGAGTCTGAAGCTGTCTCATTACCACCTTACTTATGGAAGGCTGTGAAAATGTAGTTGAGGTTCTAGAACATTATTTCTTGATTCTGTATTGCAAGTAATTAATACTTGTTTTGCTGTCTAAGGTTGATTGGATTTGCTTCACCTAGGGAGATGATCAAAGAAGGTAACACCAAGAGCCTTAATATTTTATTAGTTCATTTTCAGTGAGTTAATTTTAGCTATTTCTTCTTAGGAATGTAATAAACCTCGAGAGGCCTTTGGATTCGAACAAGCTGTACGAGAGTATACACTTCAGAGCTTTGGAGAGATGGCAGATAATTTTAAGTCTGATTATTTCAATATGCCAGTTCATGTGAGTATCTATCATTTAGGTCAGTTTGGGGAGGTATGAAGATTTATCTGAGTCTGAAGCTTTTGGTTTGCTTTCATCATTTTGTGGAAAGCAGGGACAGCATGACAAAGATGATAGAATATTAAATATTAAAGATTAAGGGGCCTGGCATCTGTTTCTATTTCTTTCACTCGCTAATGTGGCAGTGTGACAGTACTCTCCTGTTGAGAAATCTGCTTTGATCTTTGAATTATTAGCCTTCCGTGAGTAATCTTTTATAGAAAAGCATGAAGTGTATGTGGCAGTTGCTCCTTTTGTTTAGTTATTTGTAATAACGAAGTTTGCTTCTTTTCCTAGGGGATCTTGGGCTTTTTAAATCCCTATCCAAAAACTTTGCCAAAGCTATTAAAATTCAGCCTTGAATTTTGCATTTCCTTTATTCTCCCTAATGTGCTTGCTGGGTCATCTTTATATTTCTTAGATGGTAAATAGCTTACACCAAAAGGCAGTTCAGTTTATTATGTTTTTCTGAACATCTAGTTTGTCTTTAGCTTTTCCCTATTCTCTGGGAAAAGCTAGGACCCTGGTCTTTTCAGCTCTGGAAATAAGATTTTTTCTTTTTATCATGGGTTTGTGTTCGCTTGACCTGCATATTATGTTTTAGAAGGTTATGGTTATAATGAGTTAGTAATCTGTAATCTTTTTCCCTGTATAGATGGTTCCTACAGAACTAGTAGAAAAGGAATTCTGGCGGCTGGTGAGCAGTATTGAAGAAGATGTTATTGTAGAGTATGGAGCTGATATCTCCTCAAAAGACTTTGGAAGTGGATTTCCTGTAAAGGATGGTCGGAGAAAGATGCTGCCAGAAGAAGAGGTGCAGAGCAGATAGTAGTAATTCAAACTTACTCCAAGTTGATTTAGCCTTTGCATAGTAGAAAACTTCCTTTCTCTAATCTAAAGGGTTTATGTTCATTTAAATTATTAAATATGTAGGGTTTGGATGTTATAAATAATTTTCAGTTTTAAAAACAATACGTTCAAAGTATCTTTAAAAATTTAACTTCAGGGCAACGCTCTTTGGTCCCGCCCTTCTTTCGGAGCTTTGTACTATCACTCAAACTTTGCTTTAAAAGAAAACTTAAGAAAATTTAACTTTGCATTTTAAAACCAATTTAATTAGTTTAAAACTCTGATTCCAGTTAAAAGAATTTTGCCTAGCTCTTTCTGTTTGAAAATCTAGACAGTGATTTAAGAATTTAAAAAAAAAATTGCATTTCATTGATAGGTCCAAAATTAAGTTGCCTTCAGTACCTGAGCAGGTAGGTTTTCAAATATGTTTAAACTGTAACATACAGTGAAGTCCTGTCACATTGGAGATGACCCTTATGTACAAAGCTAAATTAAGATGATCATTCATTTCTTTTTCTCATTATTTTAGTCCTTTTTACTTTTTCTTTCCCTTGATATTTGGCAGTGTTTAAGAGTTTTCTTTCCTATTAAAAGAGTTACACGTGGTTAAAAACCAGGAAAAGAGTGCAGTAGTATGTACAGTTAAAAGTATAGCCAGCCACTCCAGTTCTCTTAAGGTTACTGTTTGTGAGGTGTATCTTTTTCCATTCTTTTACTTTGAAGCTGTTTGTATCTTAGAATCTAAAATGTCTTATGTAGGCAGCATATGATTGGATTTGCTTTTTTTAAATCTAGTCTGAGGGTTGCCTTTTGATTGGAGTTATTTAGTCCATTTACATTTAATATAATTATTGATATCATTGATTTATGTCTTCCATTTTGCGATTGTATATGTCTCATGTTTTGTTCCTCCATCTCTCCTTTGTGGACTTTGTTTGGTGTTAAACAGATATTTTTCATAATACCATTTTAATTTCTCCAGGTTTTTTCATTTGGCTGTATACTTTTTAGTTATTTAGTGGTTCTAAGAATTATAATAATGCATCTTTTTTTTTTTAAGTTTTATTGACAAAATACGTCTCTATGCAGCCTACTTCATGTTAATATTGACTTAATTCTGGTGAATATAGTAACTTTGAAACAGTGTCTCTTCATTTCCTACTGTCTTTTTTGTGTATTTTTATACATTGTATTGACATGTTATATAAATACAACACAGGAATATAACTATTACTTTAAACTTTTACTTTTAAAAAAATGCACTTATACTCTGTTACACATTGACTCACAAATTTACCATTTCTGATGCTCTTCATTTATTCCTGTGGGATCCATATTACCTTTTGGGTTCATTTTCTTTCAGCCTGGAGGACTGCTCTTTTCTGTAGTGTGGGTCTCCTAAGCATTGAATTCTTTCAGTCTTTGCTTATTTGGGAATGTTTTTATCCAGACTTCTTTTAGTCTTTCGACAGTAAATGCTCTCAATATTTTTTTTCCTTTAGTTGATTTCTAGTGACTTGAAACGGTTGTTTTGGTAATTTTGTCCAGATTTATCTTTGTTTTCTGTGGGGGGGAATTGCCCAACCTCTTCATATTACCACTGCTGGAAATTCTTTATGAATAAAAGTCTCCCTCCTGGGGCACCTGGGTGGCTCAGTTAAACGTCTGCCTTTGGCTCAGGGCATGATCTTGGGGTCCTGGGATCGAGCCTTGCATCAGGCTCCCTTCTCAGCGGGGAGTCTTTCTCTCTTTCCCTCTGCCCTTCCCCAATCCCACTGCCTGTACTCTCTCTTTCTCTCAAATTAAATAAACAAATAATCTTTAAAAAGTCTCCCTCCTACCCAGAGGAAGACCCTATTTTATTTTTTAGTGCATCCTTCCAGATATAATCTATATGAGCATTTATACATCACACATACAGAATTACATACTCCTTTTTATTTACTTGTTTTTTATTTTTTTTAAGACTTATTTATTTATTTTAGAGAGCCCACAGTGGAGGAAGGGACAGAGGAAAAGGAAGAGACTCTCAAGCAGACTGCCTGCTGTGCATGGAGCCTGACCCTGGGTGGGGGGGGAGCTCCATCTCACAACCCTGAGAGCATGACCTGAATGATCCGAGCTGAAATCAAGAGTCGGACACTTAATTGACTGAGCCACCCAGGAACCCCTTACATACACCTGTTTAAACAGAAATGGAGTAAACTACTTATGTGGTCTGTATCTGACTTACCCTTTTTGTTTTTTGATTTTGAGTCTCTTCAGGCCCTATCCAGTCCATCCTGATTACTTATAGCATTACCTACCCAGTTTATTCACGGTACCATCTCATCGTGTATTATGCCAACCAATATCTGAGCGCTTAATATGTGCTGAGTAAAATTTTCGTTTCGTTTTGTTTTTTATTTTTTTTTTTAGATTTTATTTATTTATTTGACAGAGAGAGAGGCAGCGAGAGAGGGAACACAGCAGGGGAAGTGGGAGAGGGAGAAGCAGGCTTCCCGCTGAGCAGGGAGCCCCATGTGGGGCTCCATCCCAGAATGCTGGGATCATGCCCTGAGCCAAAGGCAGATGCTTAATGACTGAGCCACCCAGGTGCCCCCCTTTTGTTTTGTTTTTATGATCGAAAGTTATGAGTGTCTTTTGACTTTTTTATTATTTTAGCCTTGTTAATTGTTTTTTTTCTTTCTGTGAAGGTGGAGTATAGGTTACGATAGTCAGGTTAGGATAATATAGATTAGCGAATACACATTGGATTTTACCAAGGGAAAAAGAGAATAATTACAATAGATGGAGAACATAAATTATATGGGGATGGTTTATTCAGTGAATTAAACCTGGTTTGTATAAGTATAAAGAGATGCATCAGTCTGAGTTTCTTTATACCTTTCCATTGCCAAATGGTAGGCAATTATCGAATTATTGGGAAGAGACTTCATTATATAGCTCTTGCCTTTTTCTGAATTTTATTTCTGCTTTGAATTTTTAAGTTTTTGAATGAATATTTATATCTTCTAATCTTAGAGACAAGGTCATAGAGTTTTTTAAAGATTATTTTCAGGGTCAAACCTAAGTGATTAATGTTAATAATATAAATAATCCTTCTCCATGTTTGAGTTTGAATGAATATTCATTTATCTATTTCTGCTTTTGCTCTATTCACCTTCATGTAAGAATGTGGAGAAATGCTGGCTTGTAACCAACCATACTATGCAGAGACATGACCTAGTCTGGCAAATGTAGACTGGGTCATGGATTTGCTATTTATTTTCTAAGCAATAATGTTTTTCTAAGGATATTGTTTTTGTGTTGTAAGATGGAATGAGAGAACCTGTTCATTACAAAGGGATTTTAAGGACTAATTAGACATGTGTATAAAACTTTTGGACTTTTTAGGGGTGCCTGGGTGACTCATTCAGTTGAGTGGCCAACTCTTGGTTTCAGTTTGTGTCATGATCTCTGGGTAGTGAGATCAAGTCCTGAGTTGGGCTCCGCGCTCATCGGGGAGTCTGCTTCAGGATTCTCTTTCCTTCTGCCCCCCCCCCCATGTGTTCTCTTTCTCTCTCAAATAAATAAATCTTAAAAAAAAAAAACCTTTAGACTTTTTTTTTTGTTTTTTTGTTTTTTAAAGATTTTATTTATTTATTCGACAGAGAGAGACAGCCAGCGAGAGAGGAACACAAGCAGGGGGAGTGGGAGAGGAAGAAGCAGGCTCATAGCGGAAGAGCCTGATGTGGGACTCAATCCCGTAGCGCCGGGATCACGCCCTGAGCCGAAGGCAGAAGCTTAACCGCTGTGCCACCCAGGCGCCCCAAAAAAACCCTTTAGACTTTTTAATACTTATATCAGTTCATTACTCCTCTCTGAAAGTTACTGTATTAGAATACCAGATAACTGCTAGCTTTTCACCAGGAGTTGTACATTTATGTTGAACCTCTGTATGGGTTAGCTCTTGATATCTGATAGCATATTTCTCTGGTATTGTAGTTTACTGGAAAAGTACTTCTGAAGTTAATACATTTGTTTTATGAATATGGTGTGCTCTACCAACAGGGCTTCTGAGAAATAAACAATAGGCACAGAACTCGAAACCTTGGGAACATTTTTTTTTCCTTCTTGTCTTTGCTCCATATTAAATCCTTTTTTTTTTTATAAAGATTTTATTTATTTATTTGACAGAGATAGAGACAGCCAGAGAGAGAGGAAACACAAGCAGGGGGAGTGGGAGAGAAAGAAGCAGGCTCATAGCAGAGGAGCCTGATGTGGGGCTCGATCCCGTAACACCGGGATCACGCCCTGAGCCGAAGGCAGACGCCCAACCGCTGTGCCACCCAGGCGCCCCTCCATATTAAATCCTTGACTAAATCCTGTTAATTCATTTTTCATTATTTTCTGTAGGATTGCCTTCTTTTTCATACCCACTGCTACCATCCTTGTCTAGGTCCTATCGCATCATGTTGGGATGATTGCCGTAGTCTTACATAATGACCACTTGTGTTGGAAGTCCCTAAGACCATCTCCAGCGTTCAGTGATTTTCTGGGAGAACTCATGGCTATGGCCATGATTTATTATAGTGAAAGAATGCAAAGCAAAATCAGCAAAGGGAAAAGATCATGGTCCAAGTCCAGAGAAAACGAGGTAGAAGCTTCCAAGAGTTCTCTCCCAGTGTAGTTACACAGGATGCACTAGTATCATATTGTGTATGAACTGTTATTTACCAGGGAAGCTCATTAGAGACTTAGTGCTCAAGGTTTTTGTTGGAGGCTGGTGACATAGGCATCCTCTACTGAACACATACTAAAATCCCAGACTCCCAGAAGGAAAGCAAGTGTACATAAATCATATTGTACAGCCTAGGCATTGTGAATCACTCTGTATTAGTGTAGGGAACTGATGATCATATAAGTTTGCAGATACCAGCTGACAGAACTTTAAGAGGCTTTTTGAAGAACAGCAGTCTTAGGCCTGTTATGTTAACCATTTTCTGCTTACTGCTTCTCTCTGCAGTCTTTTTTATATATTGCTTTTATTTAAAATTTTAAGGTTGAAAGGTCTTTGGGAGTTCAGTATGCAGACCTGTCTACTTTTATGTTTGAAATTTTCCATAATCAGAAGTTTAAAAATACTTAAGATACTATGTTTATATTGTTTCATTTTTCAAATTCTGTTTTATTTCCCTTCTGAATATAGGATAAAATCCAAGCTTCTTAGTTTGAAACATAAGATTAAAGGTCCAAGATTCTTCTTTTCTAATCTTATTTCCTGTATTTCTGAGTGTGATTATTCTACTCTTCCCCTTCACCAGACAGAACAGTTTATTTTCGGTCTCTCTGTCATTTACTGTCAAAGCTTATCTATTTTCTCTAAGCTGTATTGGGGTTCTTCCTTTTCTGTGAAGTTTTCTTAATGATGCAAACCCTTACTGATTACTGTTGTCCTCTGAAGAACTAAAGAAATTGCTCTTTTATCTGTATTTGGTGTTGAATATATACAGCCTTGTCTTGAAACTTTTTGTATGTAGGCTTTATCTTTTCAACTGGTTCATTATGTTTTCAGACAACCAGCTGACCAATCAATTAAAAAACATATTGAGTAGTAATTTTTGAAAGCCTTTTGGGGGTTACCTGAGTGGCTCAGTTGGTTAAGTGTCTGACTTTGGATCAGGTCATGATCTCAGGGTCCTGGAATCAAGCCCTGAGTCAGGCTCTGCGCTCCGAGGGGAGTCTGCTTCTCCTTCTGCCCCTTCCCCCACTCACGCGTGCACACTCTCACTCTCAAATAAATAAATAAAATCTTAAAAAATAAAACAACTGAAAGCCTTTTTAAAAAAGCCTTTTGAGGGTATGAATCATATGTCTCTATTTCTTTTTTTTTTTTTTTTAAGATTTTTTATTTATTTATTCGACAGAGAGAGACAGCCAGCGAGAGAGGGAACACAAGCAGTGGGAGAGGAAGAAGCAGGCTCATAGCAGAAGAGCCTGATGTGGGACTCGATCCCGTAATGCCGGGATCACGCCCTGAGCGGAAGGCAGACGCTTAACCGCTTTGCCACCCAGGCGCCCCAATATGCTCTATTTCTTAACGAAATTCCTCCTTAAACCTATGCTGGACTTTCTTACTCTATTCCTCTGCAACTCTTTTTTTTTTTTTTTTTTTTTAAAGATTTTATTTATTTATTCGACAGAAATAGAGATAGCCAGTGAGAGAGGGAACACAAGCAGGGGGAGTG
Organism: Ursus maritimus; assembly: GCF_017311325.1. NCBI lineage: Eukaryota > Metazoa > Chordata > Mammalia > Carnivora > Ursidae > Ursus > Ursus maritimus. The sequence goes on from NW_024425119.1 coordinate 3,442,207, forward strand.
GGAGAGGACGAAGCAGGCTCATAGCAGAGGAGCCTGATGTGGGGCTCGATCCCGTAATGCTGGGATCACGCCCTGAGCTGCAGGCAGACGCTTAACTGCTGTGCCATCCAGGCGCCCCTCCTCTGCGACTCTTAATCATACACATAGTTTTCATTTTTTTGTGCTACGTTATGGATGATACTCTCAAATCCGAGTTCTCATTGACACATTCTCTCTTCAGCTTTGTCATTGGCTGTTAAACCCCTTACTTTGCATGTTTTATTTTTTCAACTCTGTATTATAGAAAGTTTCAAATGTATAGAAGTATACATAATTAGGAATTTCCATCCTTCCCTCAGTACCTGGCATCCAGGTTCAGCAGTTATCAACCTCCTAATAGAAGGCAGTTGGATTCTCTTATCTGTTTCTGCATTCAGTCTGTTGTCAGTCTGTTGTGATGTCGCATATCATGTATCCTCTGGAAAACACACTATGTTCCTGCAAGAATGAGAGCAAAAAAGGCAAATAACATCTTACAGTTATTATAAAAATAGTTTGACTTTGCAAGTTCCCTGAAATAGTCTTAGGTTCCCTAGATCCCACTTTGAGAACTGCTCTCCACAAGGATGATAAGCCCTTTTTTTTTTCTTTTTTAAGATTTTATTTATTTATTTGACAGAGAGGCAGCAAGAGAGGAAACTCAAGCAGGGGGAGTGGGAGAGGGAGAAGCAGGCTTCCCGCTGAGCGGGGAGCCCCATGCAGGGCTCCATCCCAGAACGCTGGGATCATGACCTGAGCCGAAGGCAGACGCTTAACGACTGAGCCACCCAGGCGCCCCTGATAAGCACTTTAATGCTTTACTTCATATGGCTTCAGCAATAGGTTTTTGAAACTTGGTGTTTGGTCTTTATAACCAGTTAGAAACCTCAATGAAAACTCAGATGATAGCTTTCCTTTTTCATTCTGCCTTTCCTTCCTTTCTTTGTTTCTGGAAACTGGGAATTCTTTTTTCTTTTGAGTTCATCTATGAAACAAATGTTTTTGTTATTATAATTTATGTAATATTTCTAGCTATGTTTGTAGTGAGGGTGGTAGTGGTGACTTTCTGCATCATCTTGGTCTTTGGTGTTGACAAAAATTCAGGATTATGTGTCTTATTTTTTGTTTTCATAGTATCTGACAGCATTCTATAAATTTAGTGGTAAACATTTTGGGAAGTTACGCTACTAGGGGTAAAATAGAAATACAGTACTGCCCTATTAAAATGAGTCTCACATTATTTTACTAGTACGCTAGGGAGGAGTAGTGTAAAAATGCTTATATGCTTCAGAAGAAACCAGAGGTATCTGAAATAATTAAAGGGAAATCTGCATATCACTGGACAGGAGATAGGATTAAATTGGTATATGAGTTACATGTTGCAGAGAGCAAAGAGCACAGATGGACTAGACGATTGTAAATATTATATACAATTTTTACTTTTTTTTTTTAAGACTCCCTTGAAATTTCTATTGGGCACTTGTAATTTCTGATCTTACATTTACATCTTTTTTTTTCTTGATAGGAATATGCGCTTTCTGGTTGGAATTTGAATAATATGCCTGTCCTAGAGCAGTCTGTTCTTGCACATATTAACGTAGACATCTCTGGTATGAAAGTGCCGTGGCTCTATGTAGGAATGTGTTTCTCTTCTTTCTGCTGGCACATTGAAGATCACTGGAGTTATTCCATCAACTACTTACACTGGTATGTATGATCTTTGTTACATGCTTAGGAACTTTGTAAAGGTATAATAATATTAGGTGATATATTAGCAAGAACTGAATTTAAAAGTATTTCGTACCCAAAGTAGGATAATATATTGAGATGTGTAGAAGGTCCTAAGGGTATATATATCTCAGACACCTTCCCTTTTAAATATGTGCGTGCAGCATGCAGCAGAGCCTGGAGTTTTAGATCAAATGATATTAATTTGGTATACATGAAAATTACTTTGATATACTTTGGTATATCTTTTGATATGCAAGGTAGGATTTTAAAGTATGTATAATTTTAAAAAGTGTATAAGATCTGACTAAACCTTCAGGATTGGAAATTATTAAATGATTTTTTTCTTTTTAATAACATTTGTCCTATAAATGCCTGTTACATGCATATTTATTAAATTCTTTGGCTGAATTTTTTTGTGTCTCCCCACAGCTTTTATTTACTTGCCCAGTTCCTTGTCCATTATTATGATATCAATTAAATGATATTTTTCGCCATTTGGAAGATATTACTCAAATCACACTATGCAATACTGGAAAACCATAGTGATTTTATTTCTTTCCTTCATCACTGTGCTGTGTAATATAATTCTTAGCTGCATGTGGCTATTTGAATTACTTAAGTAAAATTAAAAATGTACTTCCTCAGTTACAGGAACATTTCAAGTGCTTTATGGTCATCGGTGACTAGGGCCATTTGTATTGCCCAGCACAGACATAGAATATTCTCGTTATTACAGTAAGTTCTGTTGGAGACAGCACTGGATTGTATTAGGATTAGGAAATGCAGCTATTTTATAAATAGCATGACTCGCTAAATCCGTTTCCTAGGAGTACAACTTAATATCATAAATGAACTCTAGTCCACTAAAGTCTAGTGCATTAATGATGCCAAGTTTTTGGTCTTTAAGATTTGTAGATAGAACTCTTTTCAGGGTTCAACAATTTCACCCTTGCCTTAGTTTGATGGATAGTAAAATTCAACTTAATGAAGTTATGTAAAGGTATTCTACACTGTTGACTTCAGCTTTGATCATTGTAGGGATAATTGGAATGTCCAGTGGACTTGGGAAGCAAGGTGGTATGTCAGTATCCTTTGGAATGTTTTTTTTCATATAGTGTCTTTCCTATTTAAAGAAACAATTTATTGATCCACCTTAAAGAGTTCATGTGCTTTGAATTGCATTAATTGAATTCATTAATTACATTAATATGATTTTGAATTGAATTCATTCTAATAGTAGTGGTAAGTATGTATCCATCTGTTTATATACTTTGCTTTACCTCCTATTATGAGCACATTTATGAATTGGTTTGCCAGGATTCAGGGTATATAATCTGTGGCAAAATTAATGGAACAAGACAAAGTTAATTATTGTTTATAGCGGATTTGAATGAGAGACCCTGGCCTCATTGGTATCATGCTCACCTAGCTAAACAGTTATTTCCTTTTGCTAGGGGGGAGCCAAAGACATGGTATGGTGTGCCATCTCATGCTGCAGAACAACTGGAGGAGGTGATGAGGGAGCTGGCTCCTGAGTTATTTGAATCCCAGCCTGATCTCCTGCATCAGTTAGTCACCATCATGAACCCCAATGTACTGATGGAGCATGGTGTGCCTGTGAGTCTTTTGTGTCTCCTTTTAGTATTTTTATTTTAAGGTTATGTTAGCTTTGGGGCGCCTGGGTGGCACAGCGGTTGAGCGTCTGCCTTCAGCTCAGGGCATGATCCCGGCGTTATGGGATCGAGCCCCACATCAGGCTCTTCCGCTGTGAGCCTGCTTCTTCCTCTCCCACTCCCCCTACTTGTGTTCCCTCTCTCGCTGGCTGTCTCTCTCTCTGTCAAATAAATAAAATATTAAAAAGGAAAAAAAAAAAGGTTATGTTAGCTTTACCTTAGAATAGCAACATATCTTTTGTTTTATAACTGGAAGCAAAAGATCATTTCATCTTCTAGCCAAATTAGAATTTATATTCTGAAGGGAACAACATTTCTCTGGTTAACAAAGAAGTGTTTTAAAATATTAATCATACTTTATTTATAGCTACATATTAAAATAGCGTTCTGTTTCAGTAAACCATTAAATCCTGGTTTTGTTAAAAATCTTATATTCCTTATTATCTAGTATGTATAATAATACTCTGTATTATTTATTATCTATATTGTCTTTGTTTAGCCAGAGTGTAAGTTTTTCATGTGATAGTTATAATAACTAATACTTCTAATTTGGAGATCAGATTTCATATAAAGATTTCACAGCTTTTTTTATTAATATATGATAATGAAATAATTTGAATACCTTTTTACTTTTTAAAAAAATATTTTATTTATTTATTTTAGAGGGAGAGTGAGAGAGCGTGCAAGCATGAACGGAGGGAGGGGCAGAGGGAGGGGGAGAGAGAGAATCTCTAGCCGAGTCTGCGCTGAGCATGGAACCTGATGTGGGCTGGATCTCATGACTCTGAGATCATGACCTGAGCTGAAATCAGGAGTCGGATGCTTAACCGACTGAGCCACTCAGGCGCCCAGTGTTAGTTTGTGTTTAAAGATTTTATTTATTTATTTATTTATTAGAGGGAGAGAGCATGTGCACACGAGCTGGGGGGAGGGACAGAGTAAGAAGCAGACCCCCCACTCCCAGAAGCAGGAAGCCAGACGTAGGGCTCTATCCCAGGACCCTGGGATCATCACCTGAGCTGAAGGCAGAGTGAATTTATACTAGAATCTGGGATTCTTCTAAAGACACATAGTATTGGGGTGACTGGGTGGCATGGACCCACTCTTTCTAAAATAAATAAATAAAGACACATAATATTTCATAAAAGTAGGTGGGACCCAGGAAAACTGATTTTGGGGATATCTCCATATAACATATGAGCTAATTAATTGGTTAATTTCCAAAAAATTATCCAAGAGTAGGAGGAAATTCCATTCTTTAACGTTATTGACAACACAAGGATAAAAGGAATAAAAGAAAAAGTCTCTTAATTGTAAAAATTTTATCCAATTTCAGAAACCAGTAGCGCAGTGAGTAAGTAACGTTTTCTCTTTGAGAATTTCTTTGTCTACTGCTTCTTGTGAATTATTTTGTTATCAGTGACTATTTTAAGAAGGTAGAGTTGGGCTGCTTCTTAAACTCTGATATTATTTTCTGATATGTGTAGGTAAATGCTTTACTGCTTTTAATTTTAGAAAATGCTTCTGAAAGTGACTGATAAAATCTCTTCCTCTTTTTTGTTGTTTTTATTTTGTTTTGTATTCCTGTTCCCACTTTGCGTTTAGGTGTACAGGACCAATCAGTGTGCTGGCGAGTTTGTTGTGACATTTCCTCGTGCCTATCATTCTGGATTTAACCAGGGCTACAACTTTGCTGAAGCTGTGAACTTCTGTACTGCTGACTGGGTCTGTTCTATAGCAAGTAGCTGTTGTACGTCTACTAACACCCCTGGAAAATGCATCTTAGTGGCCAGATTTGCTTAGTTGGGGAGGGGAGGATTCATGAACATTTCAGTAGAGACTGGAATGGCTGTTGTAATTTAGAAAGTTCAGTTAGAGTTTCCATTATAGTTTTTGTTTGGAAGATTTTACAGTTTTACTTCTCATCCATTCATTCTTTTCCCTATTCTGTTTGAATTTTAAATGAGCACTTGATAATTTTTGAATCTTTCTTTCTGAGAGACTATGGTTCTTCTAGCCTTTGCTTTCTCTGAGCAACTTAAGGATTTCATAATGACAACTAGATCTTTTTTTTTTTTTGATAACCAGATCTTTTTAAGAATTAATTTTATCCGTATTTTCAAATGTCTAACTCAGATTTTTATTTTTAAAATATCCCTTTGTTACTTTCCTTCTTATAGACAGGTGATTTTATTCTTCCTACCATTTTATGTTTTTTTGTATTTCTTTTAAAAAACTTATTTTAAAGAATAACTATAATATTGAGGTTGCTGTGGCATATACCTTTGTTTAAATGATAATGCCAGGGGTGCCTGGGTGGCTCAATCAGTTAAGCGTCTGACTTCGGCTCAGGTCATGATCCTGGAGTCCTGGGATCGAGTCCTGCATCAGGCGCCCTCCTCAGCAGGGAGCTTTTCCCTGTACCCCTCCCCCCTGTTTGTGCTCTCTCTCGTTCTCTCTCAAATAAATAAAATCTTTTAAAAAATAAAATAAATGATAGTGATTGCTATTTTGCTTTTCTGTATGAGTAAGATATCAAAAAGTAACTAGTTATGATTATGTCATGTTGGTTGGGAAAAGACTGCAAATTTATGATGCACTCTTTTACTTTATTTTTCCTTTAGTGATTCTCTCTTTTTTGGTCTCCTCTCAACATTTGGGGAGGGTTTTTTTTTTGTTTGTTTTGTTTTTTGAGAGAGAGAGAGAGAGCACCCAGAAGGAGAGAGAGAATCTTAGCAGACTCCGCGCTGAACACAGAGCTTGATGCGTGGCTTGATCTCATTGAGGTCAGAACTCTGAGATCACTACCTCAGCAAAATCAAGAGTCAGATGCCAACCAACTGAGCCACCTAGGTGTCCCAAGGGGGAGATTTTTAGTAATACTGGGTCTTATGTTTCCTGTAGGCACATTAATTTATTAAATTTCATGATTCATGATTTCATGATTTGTTAATAAATGACATGATGAGTAATCTTTTTTGATCTAGTAATTTAAAACATTATTAGGCTTAGGAAGCAGTATGAGCAGGGCTGAGCTTAGGACTTTCCCTTGAAGGTCTATTTTTTAAAATTCAACTAACATTTATCAAAATGTTTATGATTTACTTGATTCTTGGCTAGATGTAGGGTTGAAAATAGAGATAATTCAGAAATGAATTAGAGATGGTTTCTTCCTTTAACGTGTTCACTATTATTGATGTGTGGCCTTGGGGAGCTCTTTTAATTTCACTGGGCCTAAGTTTTTCACCTTGTATGTGAAGATACTAAGATTTGCTAAATAACCTCAAACAAGTGAGATGATATATGTAGAAGTCCTTGAAACTCTTTAGAAGAAGGGTGTGATAGAAATGAAGAGTTATAGCAGCTTTAGATTTGGAATATAGTGATGGTATTAAGTTTTATAAGCCACAATGGATTATCAGTTCTATTTAATGTGGGTTCTTTACAGATTATAATAATTAAGATCTGCATATTTTCTTGCTATTGTTAATAAACTATGTGAAAAATGTTTAACAAGTAAATATTTATGAAGTAGGAAATGAAAGTTGTTAATAGACAAGATAATCGCTAATTGTAAATTCAGTATCATTGTTTTCTTTGGAGAGTTTGTTTCTTTAAAAGAGTATGTAGGGGTGCTGGGTGGCTCAGTCAGTTAAGCATCCGACTCTTGCTCTTGGCTCAGGTCATGATCTCAGGGTCATGAGTTCAAGTCCTGCATTGGTCTCCACACTGGGCATGGAGCCTACTTAAAAAAAGGGTATGGGGGGGCGCCTGGGTGGCACAGCGGTTGGGCGTCTGCCTTCGGCTCGGGGCGTGATCCCGGCGATCTGGGATCGAGCCTCACATCAGGCTCTTCTGCTATGAGCCTGCTTCTTCCTCTCCCACTCCCTGTGCTTGTGTTCCCTCTCTCAGCTGGCTGTCTCTGTCTCTGTCAAATAAATAAAATCTTTAAAAAAAAAAGGGTATGGAAATACTGCTTGATATAGAGATAGTCTTACATTCTCAAAATGTGAGTCCTGTGATTGTCTTCTGCCTTTCTCAAAATGGAGGTGATTTCTTAAAGGCTCTTAAAGGTCCATTTTCTTATTTTTTCTCTTTTATATCATAGTTTTTAAATATAAACTAAAACTCCCATTTAAACTACCCAAGTTTTCCCACTGGACAGGAGGACAGAAGTTGGGGAAAGAGAGAGAGAAAGGAGGGAGAAGGGATGGAAGAAGTGTGTGTGTGTGTGTATATGTGTGTGTTTGTATGTATAGGCTTACCTTGTTTTATTGCACTTTGCTTTATTGAACTCCACACATACTGCATCTTTTACAAATTGAGGGCTTGTGGCAACCCTTTGTCAAGACAGCAAGTCTATTGACACCATTTTTCCAATAGCATTTATTCACTTCATGTCTTTGTGTCACATTTTGGGAATTCTGGCAATATTTCAAACTTCTTTGTTATTATTTGTTATTGTGATCTATGATTAGTAATTATGACTTGCTGAAAGCTCTGGTAGTGGTTAGCATTTTTTAACAAGAAAGTATTTTTGAATTAAGTTGTGTACATTGTTTTTTTAGACATAAGGCTTTTGCACACTATATAGACTACAGTATAATGTAAACATAACTTTTATATGCACTGGAAAACCAAATCAGTCATTTTGCTCACTTTTTTGTGATACTTTATTTATGGTGGTCTGGAACCAAACCCACAGTATCTCCAAGGTATGCCTATATAATATGACTAGTATCATAATTTGGCTTAAATCTTGATGGTTAAAGAAATTTTCAGACTTTATCTTAAAGGGTGTATCTGATGATTTATGAAAAGTGATCATCTGGTGATTTGTTTATTCATTTAGGGAGAATAAGGTGTATAATCTCATGATTTCACTTGGATTTTCTTTAGGTCAGACTGATTTTTTAAAAGAATTTCTAGATGCTAAAATGTAAATCAGCTTTTGCTTTGATTCTTAAAAGTCAGTTAATGTGAATTGCTGAAGTGCTTTTTTTCTCCCCTTTTCTTTCTTTCTTTCTTTCTTTCTTTCTTTCTTTCTTTCTTTCTTTCCTTTTCTTTTCTTTTCTTTTCTTTTCTTTTTTTTTAACTTTTAATAACATCTCTGCTTTTTGGTCTGTGGAAACTTCCTTGCTGGATATGCCCTTTTAACCTTTATTACCTTAATGTTTTTTCTTTTCTCTTTAAAGGCAGCTTATGTCAAAGTGATCTAAAAGAGTTTGCTGCCTCATTTAAATATCAAGGAACTTGTACTTCTTGTACATAACGAGTAGAAAATCAGTAGCTTAGGCTAGAAGCTTAGCATCTCAAATTATGGAAATTTTCAGTGGGAAGGCCTTTGAAANNNNCTGCTGGGTCATAAAGATTTAATATTTACAGTTCCTCTTATGTTCAAATGGAATTTGTTATTCTGCCTTTTTTTTTTTTTAATAATAAAACAGAGGATCTGTAGGCTAAATAGTGGTTTTGTTCTGGAATATGTTACAGGCAAGTAATTTAATTTGAGAATCTTGTTTACAGTTGCCCATTGGACGTCAGTGTGTCAATCATTACCGACGGCTAAGGCGCCATTGTGTCTTTTCACATGAAGAACTCATTTTCAAGATGGCAGCAGATCCAGAATGCTTAGATGTGGGACTGGCTGCCATGGTATGCAAAGAATTGACTCTCATGACTGAAGAAGAGACAAGATTAAGGGAGTCTGTTGTACAAATGGTGAGTTTGTGGAACACATTTTCTGTATTTGACACTGCTCATGGAATATACAAAAACTGAACCTGTAGAAAGAATCCATTTCATCTTTGATTCCTTTAGAAGTTGAACACAAAAATCACAAGTTTGGAGAAGGGGTGTGTGTGTGTGTGTGTGTGTGTTTAAAGATTTATTTATTTTAGAGAGAGAGTGAGCACATGATGGGGAGGGGCAGAGGGAGAGGGTTAGAGAATCTCAGGTACACTCTGCTGCTGAGCGTGGAGCCTGATACGGGTCTTGATCTGATCAAGACCTGACGTGAGATCAAGACCTGAGTCAAGAGTTGGGTGCTTAACCGACTGTGCCACCAGGCACCCTGGAGAAAGTATATTTTTATACTTGCTATTTTGGGTTCTACAAACTGAAAAGTTTTAGGAATCTTTATGTCACCTCTAGATTTTAAAAAATGGAATTGTGTCATATAGAATTTCTTAGGTATATATTTATTTTTTAAATCTTCTATATGTAGTATTTCTTTAAATAAGAAAGTTCAAATCCTTTTCTCTGAGCTTTGAAATTAAATAAAAGTTGTGTTTCTGGTGATTCCAGCTGTCAGAGTGGATTGATCTGGTTTTTTTGTTTTTGTTTTTTTCCTCTAAGTAATTTAATGAGTAGGAAGTACTGAATAACCAAGTGTTGGGATTTTTTTTTTCTTCCCCCCCCTCCCCAGTTTGGAAGCCAGTTGAATTTCTGATGGAATTCTTTATAATGGTGGTGGCTGGGCAGTGGGTTGGCCATACCCTCCCCACAAGTGTTGGGATTTTGAATGCTTGGAATAAACTAAACCTTTGTCACAATCAAGATAATGAACATACCACCTTCAGAAGTTTTCTTGTGCCCCTTTATGATCCTCCTTTCTTGTCCCATTCCCCCTCTTCACTACTCCCACTCCACCCCTTCCAGGAAAACACCAATTGGCTTTCTTTAGTGTGCCTTTGTAAAAAAATGTCTTATTTAAATTGAGTCATACTGTTTATACTTTTTGCTTAGTGTCTTTTACTTAACATAATTACTTAGAGATTCATTTATGTTTTTCCATGTATTAATTGTTTATTCTTTTTAATTGTCAAGTAGTTGCCAAGTATCTATTGTGTGGATATACCACAGTTTATCTCTTCACTTATGAATGGACATTTTAATTGTTTTTAACTTTTGCCTGTTATGAATTAAGCTGCTGTGGACATTTCTGAACAACTTTCTATGTTGACATATACTTTGATTTCTCTTGGATAAATACTAGGACTGGAATGGCTGGGTTATATGATGTATGTTTAATTTTTTCTAAAAACTGCCAAACTGTATTCTAAAACAGTTTTTACAGTTCTGCCAGGAATATGAGAGTTCCACTTGACCTGCAGTTTCACTGACATTTGGAATTTTAACTTTAGGTATTCTTTTTTTTTTTTAAGATTTTATGCACTTATTGGAGAGAGAGAGTGAGTGAGAGAGAGCGCACAAGCTAGAAGAGAGGCAGAGGGAGAGAGAGAAGCAGGCTCCCCAAGAGCAGGGAGCCTGATGCAGGACTCGATCCCAGGACCCCTGGATCATGACCTGAGTTGAAGGCAGACACTTAACCAACTGAGCCACCCAGGTGTCCCAATTTTAGATATTCTAATAGGTTTGTTGTGGTAGTTCACCATGACTTTAATTTTAATGACTAATGATGTTGGGTACCTTCTAGGTGCTTATTTGCTGTATATATATCTTTGAGGGAAGATTCTGTTCAAATCTTTTGCCCAACTTTTAAAACTTGGGCTGTTACTGAAATTTTGAGAGTTCTTTAGTTAGTTTAGATACAAATTCTTTACCAGATAGGTGATTTGAAAATATTTTCTTCCAGTCTGTGGCTTGTCTTTTCCTTTATGTAATAGTATTTTTTTGAAGAACAGGAATTTCTTTGGTTTATCAATTTTTTCTTTTATGGCCTGTGCTTTTGGCTATATCTAAGAAATCTTTGCTTAACTCAGGATAACAAAGATTATCTCCTATGCTTTCCAGAAATGTTTTAGTTTTAGCGCATACATTTATGTGTATGGTCTATTTCAAGTTAATTTTTGTATGTGGAATGAGGTATGGGTCAAAGTTTATTTTCTTGCATATGTCACTTATGATTTCAAGCCCACTTATGAGAATACTAATTTGAGATTTCCTGTTTTGGCTTAATTGGTTTAGCTAACTCAATAACCAAGTAACCAAGAATAACAAGAACAGTTGGTAGGTTGAGAAGACACTTTATTTTTTGACATATCCCAAGTGGTAGAATTTAACAGAAGCCTTGTTTCCTCTCAGTAAAATCAGAATTTTCTTGAAAGCACCATTTTTAGTTAGAAAAGTTTATATAATCACAAAATTAAGTACGTTGTGTCTATTTTGAAAGAATTTCAAATAATGGGTTCTTTATATATTAAGTTAGATTTAAAGAGTTTTAAGAAAACGAATATAGGTTTTAGCTGAAGAACAATACTGTAGTGGATAGCGATTTGGATATGAAAAGTAAAAGAAAAATCGATTTCATCACTCTTTTTATGGGCATAAATGGGGAAAAAAAATCTTTAAACCAAAACTATGTATAGCTATGTAAGGCTATATAAAGCTGTATAAAGCTATACATATTACAAATGATGAAATATTATTATAAGCTAATTATTTTTAAGAATTTATGTTAACTTGGAAATAAGAATTTTTACTAATGGTCACATTTCTTTTTCTAGTTTGAATTACCTGTGATCAGAAACAAGAGGGACACCTGGGTGGTTGAGTCAGTTAAGTGTCTGCCTTTGGCTCAGGTCATGATCTCTCAGGGTTCTGGAATCAAGCCCCACTGAGGGCTCCCTGCTCAGAAGGGAGTCTGCTTCTCCCTCTGTCCCTCCGCCCTGCTCATGCTCTCTCTCTCTTAAATAAATAAAAAAAATCTTTATTAAAAAAAACAACAAGAGACAAGTGAATCTTGTTTTTGCTTTTTTAAAAAATTTCTTTCAGGTAAGTGAATGTATGACCTGATATAGTTAATATTCACGTGTTATACCTGTATTCTTAAAAGTTTTCTTTGATTGTTTGCTTATTTTTTATTAGCTTTCTTATTTTATTATTTTTTTTAATAAGACTGTCTTTTCAGAGTAGTTGAAAGTTCACAGCAAAACGAGGGAAAGGGTAGGGTACAGAGATTTCCCATATATCTTCCATTCCCACACATGTAATGCCTTCTACATTATCAACATCTGCTAGAGTGGTACATTTGTTATAATTGATAAACCTGCATTGACATATCATAATCACCCAAAGTCCATAGTTTATGTTATGCTTCACTCTTGGTGTATATTTTGTGTGTTTGGATGAATATATAATGACATGTATCCATCATTAAGTATCATACAGAGTATTTCCACTTCACTAAAATTACTCTGTGTTTCACCTGTTCATCACTACCCTACTTCCACTGGCAAATACTGATCTTTTTACTATTTCTATAGTTTTGCCTTTATGTCATATAGTTGAAATCATACAGTGTGTTGTCTTTTCACATTGCCTTTCACTTTTTTCATGTGAATGTCCAGTTGTTCCAGCACCATTTATTGAAAAGACTGTCTTTGCTCCATTGTATTGCCTTCTTTGTGAAAGATCAGTTGACTGTATTTATGTGAGTTTGTTTCTGCATCCTCTGTTGTGTCCCATTGATTGATTTCTCTATTCTTTTGTAATACCACATAGTCTTCATTACTTCTGTAGGTTTATACTGTTTTAAAAATTTTATTTATTTTTTATTTGAGTACAGTTGACACATAGCTTACTTTAGTTTCAGGTGTATAATTTATAGTAAGTCTTGAAGTCAGTTAGTGTTAGTCTTTTGACTTTGTTCTTCTGCAGTATTGAGCTGACTATTATGAGTGTTTTATCTTACCATATAAACTTAAGAATACTTTGTTGATATCCATAAAATAACTTGCAGGGATTTTTATTTTGATTGTACTAGATTTATAGATTAAGTTGGGAAGAACTGACATCTTGACAGCACTGAACATGGAATACCTCCATCCATGAACATGGAACACTTCTCCATTTATTTAGCTCTTTGATTTTGTTCAAGGAGTTCTGTAGTTTTCTTTCTTGCACATGTTTTGTTAGAAACCTAAGTATTTCATTTTTGGAGAGTGCTAATATAAATAGTAATTTGTTTTTAATTTCAAATTCCACTTGTTTGTTACTGGTATATAGGAAAGAGATTGAATTATATACCAAGCTTGAATCCTGTGTAACCTTGCTCTTATTGCTTATTAGTTCCAAGAGTGTTTTTGTCAGTTCTTTCAGATTTTCTGCGTGGATGATCTTATGATCCATAAACAAAGATGGTTTGGTTTCTTCCTTCCCAATATGTATCCTTTTTATTTCCTGTTCTTGTCTTATTGTATTAGCTAGGCCTTCCTGTTGAAAAGGAGTGGTGGGAGGGGACATTCTTGTCTTGAACCTGATCTTAGTAGAAAAATTTATCAAGAATGGGTGTCAAATGCTTTTTCTGCATCTATTGATATAATCAGGTGGCAGGGTTTGGGAGGATTGACTCCAAGTTTGAAAGAAGTTCTAATTGTTGCATACTTGGGGTGAATTCCACTTGATTTTGTCATGTAATTCTTATATATTGTGGGATTCAACTTGCTAGTTTTGTTGAAGATTTTTGCATCTATGTTCATGAGAGATATTGGCCTGTAGTGGTTTTGGTAGCAGGGTAACGGTGGCCTCATAGAATGAGTTAAGTGTTTTCTCTGCTTCTGTCCTTGGAAAGAGATCATAGAGACTTGGTATAATTTCTTCCATAAATATTTGGTAGAATTCACCAATGAACCCATTTGGGTCTGGTGCTTTTTGTTTTGGAAGGTTATTAATTATTGATTGGATTTTCTCAGTAGATGTATAGAGCTATTCGGATTGTGTGTGTGTGAATTTTGATGGATTGTCTTTCCAGGAGTTGGTCCATTTCATCTGGTTATGAAATTTGTGGGTATAGAGTTGTTTATAGTATTCTTAATGCTATCCTTTCAATGTCCATGGGATCTTTAGTGATGTCCCCTTTTTCACTTCTGATTTTAGTAATTTGTGTCTGTTTTTTTGTTGTTGTTTTTTATTTGTTTTTTTTAGTTAGCCCAGCTAGAGGCTTATCAGTATCATTGAACTTTTCTTAGGACCAGTTTTTGGTTTTATTGATTTTTCTCTATTGATTTCCTGTTTTTAATTTCACTGATTTCTGCTTTAATTCTTTTTTTTTTTTTAAGATTTTACTTATTTATTTTAGAGAGAGAGAGAGAGTGAGCAAGTGGAGGGAGGGGAAGAGGTAGAGAATCTCAAGCAGACTACACGCTGAGCACAGAGCCCAATGCAGGGCTTGATCTCACGACCCTGAGATCATGACCTGCGCTCAGATCAGGAGTTGAATGCTTAACCAACTGAGCCACCCAGGCGCCGTGCCCCTCTTCTGCTTACTTTGGATTTAATTTGATCTTCTTTGTCTAGTTTCCTAAAGTGGAAACTTAGGTTATTCATTTTATATATGTTTATTTAAAATGGAATTCCTTGGGGTCCCTGGCTGGCTCAGTCAGTAGAATGCAACTCTTGATTTGGGGATTGTGAATTAGAGCCCCATGTTGGGTGTAGAGATTACTTAAAAATAAAGTCTTAAAAAAAAAAAAAGGGAATTCCTTTTCCATTGCCTGGTGTCTGTCTTTTGAAGCTTGAAATTTAATTTCATTTTAATGTGCCTTTGCTTTATTGTGTTTCATATATATTGTGTTTTTTACAAATTGAAGGTTTGTGGCAACCTTGCATTGAGCAGGTTTATTGGCCCCATTTTTCAAACAGCATTTGCTCACTTTGTGTCTCTGTGTCACATTTAGTAATTCTCACAATATTTCAGACTTTTTATTTTATTTCATTTATTTATTTTGTTCATTTTTAATTGTCATATAGTATACAGTGTTTTGTAAGTTTCCAGGTGTACAATATAGTGATTCAGCAATTCTGTATATTACTCAGTGCTCATCACAATAAGTGTACTCTTAATCCCCTCTACCTATTTCATCTATCCCCCCACCCACCTCCCTTCTGGTAACCACCAGTTTATTCTCTGTATTTAATAGAATCTGGGGCACGTGGCTGGCTCAGTCGGTGACTCTTCATCTCAGGGTCATGAGCTTGAGCCCCATGTTGGGTGTAAAGCTTACTTAAAAAAAGAAAGTGGAATACCCTTAATAGAGTCTTGTTTTTTTGTGTTTGTCTTTTTCATTTTGTTTCTTAAATTCCACATATGAGTGAAATCAGATGATATTTGTCTTTCTCTGATTTGTATTACTTAGAATTATATCCTCTAGATCCATCCATTTGTTGCAAATGTCAAGTTTTCATTCTTTTTTATGGATGAATAATATTCCACTGTATTTATACCACATCTTTATCCATTCATCTATCAGTGAACCCTCGAGTTGCTTCCATAATTTGGCTATTGTAAATAATGCTGTAATAAACATGAGGGTGCATATATCTTTTCAAATTAGTGTTTTCATATTCTTTGGGTAATTACCCAGTAGTGCAATTCCTGAATCATATGGTGATTCTTTAATTTTTTGAGGAACCTCCATATGTTTTCCACAATGGCTGCACCAGTTTTCATTTCCACTAGCAGTGCACAAGGGTTCCTTTTTCTCCACATCCTTGCCAACACTTGTTTCTTGTATTTTTTATTTTAATCATTCTAATAGGCACAAAACCTCATTGATTTGCGTTTCTCTGATGGGTGATGTTGAGCATCTTTTCATGTGTCTCTTTGCCATCTGGATGTCTATGGAGAAATGTCTGTTCATGTCTTCTGCCCTTTCTTTTTTTTTTAAATAGGCTCCACATCCATCGTGGAGCCCAACGTGGGGCTTTAACTCACGACCCTGAGATCAAGACCTGAGCTGAGATCAGGAGTCGGATGCTTAACCAACTGAGCCACGCAGGCGCCCCTTCCCATTTTTTAATTGGTCAGACTTTTTTGTTATTATAATTGTTATGGTCATTTTGATGAGTGATCTTTGATGTTACTGTTGTCATTGTTTTGGGTTCCACGACCTGACAGTGAACTTAATACATAAATGTTGAGTATATTCTGCCTGTTCTGCCAACTGGCGGTTTCCTCATTTCTCTTTGTGTGTCTGTCAGGCTTCTTTGAGACACAATGATATTGAAATTAGGCCAATTAACCCTACAATAGCCTGTTAAGTGTTCAAGCAGAAGGAAGAGTCACGTATCTCTCACTTCAGATCAGAAACTAGAAATGATTAAGGTTAGTGAGGAAGGCATGCAGAAAGCCTAGATAGGTCAAAAGCTAGGCTTCTTATGCCAGAGAGTTAGCCATGGTGTGAATGCAAAGGAATAGTTCTTGAAGGAACTTAAAAATACTAAAAAAAACACCCCAAAAAAAAAAAAAAAAAAAAAAAAATACTACTCTAGTGAACACATGAACAATAAGAAACTTAAAAGAGCCTTATTGCTGATATGCTGCAAGTTTTAGTGATCTGGATACAAGATGGAACCATCCACAACATTTCTTTATGCCAAGGCCTAATCCATTGCAAGGCCCCAACTCCCCAGTTTTATGTAGGCTGAGAGAGGTAAGGAAGCTGCAGAAGTTTGAAGCTAGCAGAGGTTGGTTCATGAAGTTTAAGGAAAGTAGTCATCTCCGTACCACAGAAATGCAAGATGAAACAGCAGGTGTTAATACAGAAGCTGCAGCAGGTTATCCAGAAGAACTAGTTAAAATCATCGGTGAAGGTGGCTACACTAAGTACAGATTTTCAGTGTTGACGAAACTGCCTTCTATTGGAAGAAGATGCCATCTAGGACTTTGATAGCTAGAGAGAAGTTAATGCCTGGCTTCAAAGTTTCAAAGGGCTGACTCTCTTGTTAGGGACTAATACAGCTGATGACTTTAAGTTGAAGCCAGTGCTCATTTATCATTCTGCAAATCACTGTCCTTAAGAATTATGGAAGTATACTCTGTGTTCTGTAACTGGAACAACAAAGCCTGGATGACAGCACATCTGTTTACAAATGGTTTGGACCCACTCTGCAGAGAAAAAGATCCTTTCAAAATATGACTGTTCATTAACAATGCACCTGGTCACCTAAGAGCTCTGATGGAGATGTGCAACAAAATGAATGTTGTTTTCATGCTGTGAACATTCTGTAGCCCATGGATCAAGAAGTCATTCGACTTTCAAATCTTACTATTTAAGAAATATATTTTGTAAGGCCATAGCTGCCATGGATAGTGACTCTGCTGATGGATCTAGGGAGAGTAAATGAAAAACCTTCCGGAAAAGGTTCACTATTCTAGATGCCATTAAGAACATCCGTGATAGTTGGAACTAGGTCTAAATATCAACATGAACAGGAGTTTGGAAGAAGTTGATTGCAATCATGGCATGGATGACTTTGAGGTGTTCAGGACTTCAGTGGAGGAAGTAACTGCAGATGGGGTCGAAATAGCAGAACTCGAATTAGAAGTGGAGCCTGAAGGTGGGACTAAATTGGTACAAACTCAGGATAAAACTTGAGCAGATGAGGAGTTGCTTCTTAGGGATAAGCAGAGAAAGTGGTTTCTTGAGATGAAATCTGCTGGTGAAGATGCTGTGAAGACTACAAAAATGAAGACAAAGAATTTAGAGTATTACATAAACTTAGTGAATAAAGCAGTGGCAGGGTTTGAGAGGATTGACTCCAAATTTGAAAGAAGTTCCAATTGTGGGTGAAATGCTATCAAAGAAGCATTGTATGCTTCAGAGAAATCACATGTGAAAGAAAGAGACAATTGATGTGGCAGACTCCATTGTTGTTGTTGTTGTTGTTATTGTTGTTTTAAGTAGGCTCCACACCGTCTTTGGGGCTTGAACTCATGACCCTGAAATCCAGAGTCATGTGCTCTACCAACTGAGCCAGCCAGACGCCCCAGACTCCATTGTTTTATTTTAAGAAATTGCCCCAGCCACCCCAACCTTCAGCAGCCACCCTCTGATCAGTCAGCAGCCTGGTCAACATGAAAACAAGACCCTCCAGCAGTGAAAAGCTCAGATGATGTTGAGCATTTTTTAGCAATAAAGTATTTTTTAATTAAGGTATATACATTGCTTTTTAGATATAATACTATTGCACATTTAATAGGCTACAGTGTAGGGTAAATATAACTTTTATATGTGCTAAGAAACCAGAAAGTTCATTTGACTTGTTTAATTATGATACTCTTTGTTATTGTGGTCTGGAATCAAACCCACAATATCTCCAAGGTCTGCCTGTACATTGGTAGATACTCATGAAGTCAGTTTTTGTGGTATGGTCTCATTTCAGGTTTAACCTGTGTTATTAATGGGGCATTGCTTTTCCTTGTTCTACAATAATTTGAATATCACATCTATTGATCATTTTATTTATCCTTTGATCACATTTCTCCGAGGACTGTTTTCCTATTAACTTCTCCCTGTGCCCTTGAGACGCTAATCTCTACCCTTTCTTTGCATATTGTACACTTGTCTTTCCTATCTTGAAGAAAGTTTTCATTTTTTTCCTTCCAAAAAACTTCTTGAGTGGTTTTTCTGTGAACAGTGCCCTCATTTCCTTTTTATCCCTTCATTGTCACTGTCATTTTGAAACTCTCAGAATTTGCTAGTGACTTTATTGCCAAGTCTAATTGTTTTTTGTCTTTTATCCCCATGACCTCTTTGTTGCACTATATTTTGTTTCTTTGTTCCTTTCCCTAACACTCACTCTACTGTTCCTTCAGCATCTGGTAACATTTCCCAGTCACTTTTTAAAAAAAGTTTGTTTGATTGATGTTAGAGAGAGAGAGACAGAAAGAAAGTGAGCTGGGGGAGGGACAGGGAAAGGGAGAGAGAGAATCCACAAGCAGACTCCCTGCTGAGCATGGAGCCCGACTTGGGGCTCCATCCCAGGACCCTGAGATCGTGACCTGAGTTGAAACCAAGAGTCAGCCTCTCAACCAGCTGAGCCACCCAGGCGCCCCTTGCCAGTCACTTTTAATTATTTTCCTCATCTTCAATTGCTAGTGTTTGCAGGGTGCAGCCTTTATTTTCTATTTTTTTCCTTTTGTGCTACCTTTCGAGGAATTCTTAGCCTTTCTTAGGATTTTACCTCTCTTTCAGCTGTTACCTTGTGGTTTCATTTCTCAGGTCTTGATGTTTCCTCCTAGTCTGTGCAAACACAGGAATTATTGTCACTCTGAAAGAGGTGTCATGTGCAGTCACCCGTTTGTAATCCAGGTCTCCTTGGGATTGCCGTATGTTTCTCTTTAGCTTTTTTTCATCTCACTTTGAGCATCTGAGATAGAATATCATCTCCTCTCCATCTACCCTTTCACAAACCACTTTACTTATTGCCAGTATCAGGATCATTATTTAAAAACTTAATGTGATCCTTGACTCATCTGTCTCTTTCATAGTCATCTGCTCTCTGGCTTGAAGTTTTTATTTGTTTGTTTATTATGGCAATGTTTCTCATCACTTCTACTCCCCCCTTTTTTCCTTTACTGCTATCATCCAGTTCCATTCCTTAATTTTCTCACCTTGCTTATTTTTTTAAGATTTTATTTATTTATTTGACAGAGAGACAGCCAGCGAGAGAGGTAACACAAGCAAGGGGAGTGGGAGAGGAAGAAGCAGGCTCCCAGCAGAGGAGCCTGATGTGGGGCTAGATCCCAGAACGCCGGGATCACTCCCTGAGCCAAAGGCAGATGCTTAACGACTGAGCCACCCAGGCGTCCCACAGCTTGCTTATTTCAAATAGCTTTTAGTTTGTATTTCTTTTTTCTTCTCTCTATTCCCTCCTAATAATTTATAATTTTCTGAACTATATAATATTAGCATTACAAGGAAAAATTGTTCTGTGATAGAAAAGCTTGGGAGGTGGTAGATTAAGAAAAAATTAATTGGGGATAAAGAAATAATAAATGATTCCTTACTGTAAAACTTCTATGATATGCTGGTGTTCATTGTTAATGTCTTAAATTGGGAGGGATATAGTAATACATAGCATTTACCCTGTAGACAATTTATTTAGTTTTTTTGCAGAGTATCTTCTAGGGCTAGGGGTTCCTGGAGCATACTTTAAGATATGGTGTAAAATTTATTTGAGACAGGGAGAGAGAGAGAGTGAGAGTGAGAGAGAGAGAAGGAAAGCGACTGTATGGAGGGAGGGTCAGAGAGAGGGAGAATCCCAAGCTGACTTAACTGACTGAGCCACCCAGGTGCCCCAGATTTCTTGATGTATTAATGTCCTGTTTGCCAGTTGTTCTGAAGCTGTGTGAATTCTTGTAAACTAAGAAATACCTGCAGTGCATTTTGGAACCATTTTTACATGAAATAATTTTTAAAGCAAATATTAAATGCTAATATGAGAAATGGGACGATATGAGAGTATAGTTAAGAGACATACAGATTAAAACTAATATCGAAAACAAGATCCGTGTTGCAAGAGCTGAATTGTGTCTGCCAGTGAATAAATTATTGGGTTTTTACCATCGGTAAGTGAAAAGTTTGCTTTCGTAGTGGAATTAGGTTTTTAAGTACCTTGCTCAAGCAAGTAGTAACTCTAAAGAGAACCCTTGTGTATTGAATGGAAGTCTTTATAAAATGCACTTCAGATGTTCTTATTTTCTTAAGCTGGCACACTGAATTTAATTAACTTTCTTTTTGATGTCTTGCTGAAGTAGATTATATTTTGATTTGCATAGTTTAAGTAATTTTTACTGCTTTATCTTTGTGTATGCTTGTATTAGTGTTATTTTTGGATCATTGATTACTAATATATCTGTATTCAGGGCAAAAAAATTTTTTTAATTAATTTTTTTCTTGTTCTAAGGAGAAGACAAAATCATATGAAACAAAATATATAGCTTCATGAATTGTTACATAGTAAACTTTGTTGTCATCACAGTTCTGGTCAAGAAATAGAACTTTGTTAGCCACCCCTAAAGTACCTCCCAATTACGACTTCCCTCCCTCCCCTCAGAATGACTGCTATGACCTTTGTAGTCATAAGTTCCTTGCATTTGAAAAATAATTGTATCAGTCAGATGTGTATTCTTACACATCAAGGTTTAGTCTTTCCCATTTAAAAAAAATTAAGAATGATTAATTTTAGAAAGTATTTTGATGATGTGCCATTGTACCTCCCGTGTTTATATCTTAAGTCAGGTTTACCTGTAGAAAAAAACGTAATAACTAAGTTCTTTAATGCTTGAGAGCCTAGAAAGACTTGATGTGGTGACATGAATTGTATTTCAGGGTGTCCTCATGTCAGAAGAAGAAGTGTTTGAACTTGTTCCTGATGATGAGCGGCAGTGTTCAGCGTGCAGAACCACGTGTTTTCTCTCTGCTCTCACGTGCTCCTGTAATCCTGAGCGCCTTGTGTGTCTCTACCATCCAACCGATCTGTGCCCCTGCCCCATGCAGAAGAAATGTCTTAGGTATCCTCAAGTTTCTTATAAACCTTGTTACTTCTTTTAAAACTAAGTGCACTGTTCTTTGTAGTTCCCCTTTCCCCTGTGTGCGCTGGTAACTTTCCCTTGTCTCTCTGCCTCCCTGCTGAGGACCAGTCCTTTAAAGTTGGCCCTACACTTGGCAACTAATGTTAGTTTTTTTATCAGTTGATTTCATGTCTTCCTTGTCTTTCCCTGCATTAAAACTCTGTGGGTGGCTTTGATTTAAGACCCCATTCCCTTGGTCATTGTATTAAGCTGATTGTACTTAAAATTTATTTTCAAGTTGTTGGTTTCTGCAAAGTTTTTAATTTCTGTGTTTTTTGTTTATTTGTTTTGTTTTTCTTTGTGTTTAGATACCGCTACCCATTAGAGGACCTCCCTTCTCTGCTATATGGTGTGAAGGTCAGGGCACAGTCCTATGACACTTGGGTCAGCCGTGTTACAGAAGCATTATCTGCCAACTTCAACCACAAGAAAGGTTAAGTTTCCTCCTTTTTTGTGCATACACTGAAATTATTGTCACATTGAAAGAGGCCTTGTTTTGTTCTATGTGCTTTTCCTCCATTAAGGAAAAATTATAGGTTTCATAATGAGATTTGTGACTAATGGGTTGGTTGACTGACTGTAGATTTTGTTTTCTATTTGAGAATTTTCTTTTATATAAAAAGTTACTATAAAATGGGACGATAGCTAACTTGCAGTTAGATACGTATTTTGGGGAGCCATTGTTACCAGTGGACTGCCACTACAGGTTAATTAAGAAAGAGGAATTATCTTCCTGGAGAGAAATTGTCCGTAAGGATTAGGAATGAGCACCTGCTCTTAAGCTTTTATTGCATTGGTGAGATTTTCACAGCTGCAGTGTTTCCACTAATAGATTGATGACTAACTTGAGAGAGGTTGGTGAGTATTTTTAAATGGCTTTTTATGTCTGTCATAGTATATAGCTTTGTTTTTACAGATTTGATTGAATTACGAGTAATGCTGGAAGATGCTGAGGATCGGAAGTACCCAGAGAATGATCTCTTTAGAAAACTCAGAGATGCTGTGAAAGAGGCTGAGACTTGTGCTTCTGTGGCTCAGCTGCTTCTGAGCAAAAAGCAGAAGCACAGGTAAGACTGAGAAGAGTTCTCCGGTGCTTTCCTGTGGGTTTTTGGTTTTGTTTGTTTGCTTTTCTTTCAGAGTAAAAGCCAAAATTTAACCGGCCCCTCCCTGTATTATCTTTGACCTCTTGTCATGGCCCTTCCCCTCCCTCTCTCCAGTCATGTCCCGATCTTCTTTCCTACTACTCTCCCTTCTTTCTTGCTCCACCCTGCAGTCCTCTTCCCCTTCGTGCTTTTTCAGACACACCAGGCACGTTTCTGCTTAGGGCCTTCGCTCTTCCAGGTGGCTTGTTCCCTCACTTCTTTCAGATAGCTGACATGTTCTTGAAGAGGCCTTCTGTGACAACCCTTTATAAAATTGCAACCTTTTTATTCTTCTTTCCTGCTCTGTTTTTCTCCTAGTCCTGTCACTTCTTGACATACTAATTTATTTATTATCTTCTCCTTCCTTTCCCAATCCCACTAGACACCTGCTAGACTAGAATGTTGGAGATTTTTTATCCTTTTTTCATTGCTCTTTTTCTTGGGCTTAGAACAATGTCCGGTGCATACTGGATGTTTAATAAATATTTGTAAGTAAATAAATGATACTACACGCTGAAGGCAGATGGCAGCAAAGAGTAACCTTGATGGATGCTGGAGAGGCTATATTATTAAGAAATGTAGAAGTATGCATTCTTGATTTAATGGAATTCATATGTGTTAAATTTTCTGTGGTATTTCATATTCATGCCAGCACTTTCCTGGTATCTGACCAGCTTTTGCTATGGCCCTTCACGTTGGGTTTTAAATTACTTTGTACATTTTTTGTTTACCATTTGATTAGAGAGCCTTTCTTTGAAGCATTGATCAGGGAATTTTCACCTGTCATTGGGTCACTTTAACCCCCTTGGAGAGTCTGGCAAAAGTGTAGGGGCCCTTTTCTTAGAAAAATGCACATTCACATAACAATTCTGAATTTGTTTCAGAGGGGTTTATTGTCCCCTAGCCAAGTTAAAGGCCCTTTGTTCACGTTTTAAGCTTTTTGAGGTAGAAGATTTAGTTTTATTAATGAACATAGTATTTTACTCTGAGGAATTTATTGACTATTTAAAATGCTCAATACTTATAAGATTGGAGGAACTATAACCTGGAGAGTTGAATCTTTGAGTCTTTAACTAATGAGGTAAAAAGTGGAACCTCTCATCTTCTGGGATTGCTTGGGTTAGAATTCTAGAGAGACTGGAAACCCCTTTGATACCAGATGACTATGGATTTTTCTTACATCTCGATATTGGAGGAGCTATAACCTGGAGAGTTGAATCTTTGAGTCTTTAACTAATGAGGTAAAAAGTGGAACCTCTCATCTTCTGGGATTGCTTGGGTTAGAATTCTAGAGAGACTGGAAACCCCTTTGATACCAGATGACTATGGATTTTTCTTACTTACATCTCGATATTATTTCACATCAGGCAGAGCCCAGATAGTGGGAGGACTCGGACCAAACTGACAGTGGAAGAATTGAAGGCCTTTGTCCAACAACTTTTTAGTCTTCCATGTGTCATCAGCCAAGCTCGACAAGTAAAGGTGGAGTATTACATTCTTTTCTTGGGTAATATCCTTTGTAGTATGGGTTTCTGTTTCGGGTAAACAAAATAGTGTGTCTAGACTAGCTTTTTGTTCTCTTTGTTTGTCACATAAGTACTGCTGTTTGAAGTTTTTTGGTGGGCAGTAAGAATCCCCTGGTTTCGTTCATAGCTTTTAATTCTCCTTTTAAAATTATGGAAGGGTAGTTAGTTTAGAATTTTTTTCTACATTAATTTTAGATCAGAATCCCCATTTAGCATAGATGTAATTGAAATGCAAGAAAATAGGTAAAAGAACCTGAATGTATCAGTAAGTTATTAGTTCACGAGCTTTTAAATATGTGAGCTCTGAAATTCTTAGGGCCCTGATGGTTTCTTGAATATGTACAGTCTCAAAAAGTGTATATCAAATATATTAATCAGCATAGTTAGTAATCCTCTGATAGGTTTGTGGTGTGTTTTGTGATTTGGCCATGTGCAGGTTATCTAAAATGGTTATTATTGAGGTCATCAGCTTGAGGGGAGCCTGGGTGGCTCAGTCGGTTAAGTGTCTGCCTTTGGCTCAGGTCGTAATCTCAGAGTTCTGGGATCAAGCCCTACATCAGGCTCCTTGCTCAGTGGGGAGCTTGTTTCTCCCTCTGTCTCCACCTGCCACTCCCCCTGCTTGTACACTCTCTCTCTCTCTCTGTCAAATAAATAAAATCTTTAAAAAAATAAAAGTTATCAGCTTGTGAAATCTAGTATCAGTTGTGTTTCTGCTGTTATTCCGTGTCATAGGAGCATTTTGGTAAGTTGACCACTCTTTCCTTCCTGACTTTCTTCTCTGAACATCTGTGACATCACATGCTCTGGTTTTCTTTGCTCATTCACAGTTCCTTTTCTTTGGTGTTCTTTGCTGTTTGTTTTCTCCTTGGCTTAACTTCCAAGTGTTGGAGTGTATTAGGAGTCTCAGCTCTTTCTTTAGGTCCTGACATCTTATTTGTTTAGTGACAGTAAGTATCACCTCTATCTGGTTGATCCCAGATTACCAGCTCTCAATGCTTTTGTTCTTTCCTACAGGCTTATACATCCAGTTGCATACTCTGCGTATTCCATGGCAGACTAAAAGGCATCTTAAAAGCCTTTTAATGAATCGGAATCCTTGATTCCTTTATTTCCCTTTTACCCCACATCCAGTTTCTAAACAAGGGCTACTATTATCTTCAGAATGTTTCGCACAGTGAACCATTTGCCATCATCTCCATTGCTTAAACTGTGCTCTGAACCTCTAGATTCTGCCTCTGAGATTACTGTAGTAGCCTCTTAACTTGTCTCCCTTCTTCTTCTTTTGTCCCTGACAGTTTATTTTTCATTCGGTAGCCAGTGTAATCATGTAAAATATAAATCAAATCATATCACTTCTCTGTGGTTAAAATTCTCCAGTGCTTCCCCAAAGCCATTAAAATGAAATCTAAGCTCCTAATCTACATGGCACTACATAATCTGAGCTCTGCTTATTTTAAACCACATTTCTCCACTTTGCTCTCCATCATCCACTTTAGAGCAAGACATTTCTCTGTAAAAGCTTTTGCAGTTATTATCCACCCTGCCTGAACTGCTCTTCCTCCAAATTTTCATATAGTTCCTACCTCTAGCTCCTCATTTTAGTTTCAGTTCATCTATTTTCTGTGTCCACCATTGCAAAGTAATATGCCTGTCCCCTCTGGTCATTCTTTCTCTCTCTCTCTCTCTTTTTTTTTTCCAATTTTATTTATTTATTTGAGAGAGAGTGAGTGAGAGAACATCAGGAAGGGGCAGAGGGAGCAAGAGAAGTAGGCTCCCCACCAAGCAGGGAGTCTGATGTGGTGGGCTTGATCCCAGGACCCCGGGATCATGACCTGAGCCGAAGGCAGTCGCTTAACTGACTGAGCCACCCAAGTGCCCTGGTCATTCTCTATTGTGTTGCCCTGTTTTATTTTCACAGCACTTAAAACTAACTGAAACATTTTATTCATATATCCAGTGTCTGACTATTTATATTAAAATACGTTCCTTGAAGACAAGGACTTTGTGTGTTTTAGTGCTGTGTGCTTAGAACAGTGGCTGCGTTGAAGTCCACAGTCATTAAATATTGTTTGAATGAGTTTTAAAAGTAAGTCGGTAGGTAATTACAGAGAAGCATAAATAGGTTCTTAACTATCATATCTGGTGCTATAATGGTGAGATTATTAGTCTAGAATTTGATTGTTTGCCTGAACTATGTCTATTCCATACTTATTTTGTATCTTTTAAATTTGTTTTTTATTTTTATTCTTTTGACTTTTTCAGAATCTCCTGGATGATGTGGAAGAATTTCATGAACGTGCCCAAGAGGCCATGATGGATGAAACCCCAGATTCTTCCAAACTCCAGATGTTGATAGACATGGGCTCTAGTCTCTATGTGGAGCTACCTGAATTAGCCCGACTGAAGCAAGAGCTACAGCAGGCTCGATGGTTGGATGAAGTAAGACTGACCCTGTCAGATCCACAACAGGTCACTTTGGATGTCATGAAGAAACTGATAGACTCTGGGGTGGGGTTGGCACCCCACCATGCTGTGGAGAAGGCAATGGCTGAACTACAGGAGCTCCTTACAGTCTCTGAGCGATGGGAAGAAAAGGCTAAGGTCTGCCTACAGGCAAGGTGAACACATATATTGGTGACTGTTGCCTCTTTAATAATTAAGGGTAGAACCGAAGGCGGAACATAAGGCTCTGTTTCATTAAATATTTAATTAGATGTTTTATGCCTTTCCTGACCAACCACTAAATTATCAAATAGGTCTGCATATAAACAGTTCCAAAGATTGTGTGTGTGCTAGTACAGAGTACTTTGCTAGGTACTTTAAATGCAACAGTACTATTTTGTTTAGAACTTTCCCCTTACCTATACTGTAGTTCAGAGCTAAGAAACGTAAAGCTTACTGCAATATGGTATGGTTAACTGAGAGGTACAGAAAAATGCTGTAGCACTTCAGAGGAGGAGAGGTCATTGTTAGCTTTGGTGATCAAAAAAGAAGCTTGAGAGAAAAGAAAGAACTTAGGCAGAGTTTTGAAGTGTGTGTGGGATTGAAGTAGAAGGGGAGTAAGAGAAAGATCAAGCTAAGTTTAAGGAATATATAGGGTGTGTTTAGGTGACAAAAGTCAAATGGGCTTTACTGGAGTGGAGGATTTATGTAGGAAAGTAGTGGGAAAGAAGAAGCAAGAAAGATAGGAGAACATTATGGAGTTGCATTAGCATCGGCACCCCCATTGGATTTGTGAGATTTCAGTAACGCATTCACCATACTTGACTGTATATCGATTAATTAGCCTGTAATGTTCTTTAGGAAAGTATTTCTTCAGCTAAAATTAAGATCTGTAATTTCTCTTGTGAGGATGAGGAACCTGGCATACTTAGAGCCCATAGTTATTAAATAACCCAGCTCAGATTTAAAGCATTTTCCACTTCATTCCAAAGTCTTCGTGTACTTAACTATTTTGCCAGCCACTTACTTTGGTTGCAGTTGATAGGAAAAGCCTTAGGTGATTCAGTGAACACAGTTCTGTTTAACCAAGAAAAGCCCACATACATTTTTCCTGGATATTTTGCTCTCTAGTTGGCATGGAGAATACATACTAAAATGTATCCGTACCTTTTTCTGTTTGAAACCTTCAAATTACTCTGTGTCTTCAGATTCATGACAGTTCCAGGAGCATATTAAATGGGAAAAGCTAAATAACTTTAGAATGCAAAACCATGATTTGATACACCTGATGCAACTTACTGTAGTCTACAGAATGAGATTTTGTTGGTAGTAATATTTGAAAACTTTTTTTCTCTTATTTTTCCACATTTAATCAGTCACTAAGTTTTAATGTGTTTTCCTCCAAAAATGTCTTTCATATCTGTCTTCTTCAACTCCATTGTCACTGACCCTAGTTATGGTGCTCTTGTATTTTCCCTTAATCTTTGCAATTCAGTAAGTATTTATGGGGTACCTACTACATTCATGCCAGGCTCTATTTCTAAGTGCTATAGAGATAGTAGGGGAAAAGACCCACAAAGTCCCTGCTCTAAAATAGAGCCAACATTCTAGTAGGGAGAGACAGGTGAATAAGTGAGTGAATGGATGAATAAATTTCAGATAATTAGTGTCACAAAGAAAATAAAATTCGTAAGGAAATAGAGGGTGATGGGGTTTGTTGGGGATAGTGGGAAGTAGAATCTTTTGTTTTCTAACTCCTGTCAAAGTTAGCTTTCTGAAACACATCTACAGTGTTCTTGGCCCCTTAGCATTGGTTAACTCCTGACCACTATTTTCTCAATATCCTCCTTCTTTGCTTTTGGCCTTCTCTCCCTGCCTCTTAAATAATGCCTTTCCTCAAGATTCTGGCCTAGATCACTTCTTTTTTCACTCTGTACATCTTCCTGAAAATTTCGTCTTATTTTGTGGCTCCATTGGCCATCTTTATACTGATTCAAATTCTCATCTATCATGTAGATATTTTTCATAGATACCATCTGCCTATTAGGTAAATCTATTGGATGTCCTGTTGATACCTCAAAGTCCCCATATCCAAAATTGAATTCATTAAGTCTTTCCCATCATCTCTTCCTTTGCTCCTTTTTTCTTTGAGTTATACCATTTTTTTTCTCTTCTAAACAAGCTTTGGAAATTAACTTTGGCCTTTCCTTTCCATTTCCATACCCTCAGCCTCAGATAACTACTAAGTCATGTTGATTATATTTCCTTGATATTTCTCACTTTCATTCTTCTTTGCGGTGCTGTCATAGCTGGCCTAAATCATAGCCATAGACTCTGTGACCTCACCCTGCTCTCACCCATTCTCTACACTGCAGCTAGTATTTTCCTAAAATACAGGTGTGGCTTTTTCACTCTCCTGCTTAGAGCCCTTCACTGTTTCCTATTCCCCTGGGGATGACATTTAGAGTCCCTTCATCTGATTCATAAAGCCATCTGTAATCTAGCCCCTTGCTTAAGGATCTAGCCTCATCCCTTGCCATTCTTCTTTGCATTTTATGTTCCAAGCGTAGTGATCCCCCTGCTTTCCTCAGATATGCCATGTTCTTTCTTGTCTCTGGACCTTTGCGTGTGCTCATTTTATTTTGCTCTGGAACGCTCTTCCCTTCTGCCCATCCCCTGTGGCATACCCCTACCCAGCCTCTGGTTCCAGCTTTCCTGACTCACTCCTATTCAAAAAGGATAAGAAAGCTTAGAAGTCATTTCTGGGAATCCTTCCGTCACCTACCAGGTCAGTTTAGGTCCTCCTGCTGTATATTTTGATAGCATCTTACAGTGGTATGAATAATCCCCCTCTACCACCACAAGATTAAAACGTTTCACTAGGCAAAGGCTCTATCACTCCTGTGTATTAATAATCTCCAGGACCTAGCACAGTGCCTAGCACATAGAAGGATTCATGGATAAAGAAACTGTTCCTATCCTCAGTAGCTTCCTGTTGCTTCCATGGCGAAGTTCATGGCTCTTAAGACCTCTTAAATCTGTTTGCATCTTTCTTTTCTGTCAGATTCCCCTATTTGCTCTTAACTCTACTCCTACATCACCGTCATCCTCACACCAGCTCCCATCTTAAACTAGACTACTAACTTATTTTTTTTTAAGATTTTAGTTTTTAAATAAAAAAAAATAATCTCTACCCCCAACATGGGGCTGGAACTCATGACCCTGAGATCAAGAGCTGCACTCTCTACCCACTGAACCAGCCAGGTGCACCTGGACCTCTTAACTTACGTTTAAATGTTCCTTCATGTCTTCGTTCATTATATTCCTGGGTTTTTTTTCCTTTAACCTTGAGAAAATCACACTACTTCTTTAAGCTTCAGCTCAAAGCCTGTCTCAACTCCTCTAAGCAGAATTAATCACAGCTTCCCATAGTGTTGAGCCTATAGTGATTTGCTCTTCGTCCCCAGTACACGTTTAATTCTTATCTTGTATTCTGATTCATTGAGGATAAGGTCTATTTTATTCATCTTTTAACTAGGTGGTATTGAATGTAGTTGAATTAAATGTACATGGTCAGCATTACTGGACTTCTAGACTATTGCTTTCCACACTGCTATCTGATAACGCATCTCTGACAATTTCAGATATTGTGGAGAACTAAAATAGATGCAGTTTAGTGTAGTGAAAAGAGCAAGGGATCTGAGACTCATTCTCAATTGGTATTTTAGCTGTGCCATTCACTGTATTAAATGACTTTAGGGAAAATAATTGATTTTTGAGTTAAGGTTTTCTTATTTGTAAATTGGAAATAAAGGTAATAGCTGCTTTGCCTCCCTTATAGGGTTGTGGTAAGAACTAAATGAAATCATGTATATGAAATTTCTCTGCACATTCTAAAATGTTATTTAAATGTTAGTAGCAGTTTGACTTTTCCTCATGCATCTACCCTATCTTTGTGGGTTTTTTAGACCACGGCACAGTGTGGCAAGTTTAGAAAGCATAGTGAATGAAGCCAAGAACATTCCAGCCTTTCTGCCCAATGTGTTGTCCCTGAAAGAAGCATTACAAAAGGCTCGAGAATGGACAGCTAAAGTGGAAGCTATTCAGGTAAGGAGCCTCTTGAATTATCCTACCATTTGGGTAATGTTGTCTCACAGATGAATTCTTTAAGCCTTTAATTCTTTAGAATAGAGTAACCATAATAAAATATTAGTACTTAAAATTTCGTTGTTCCATCTAATTCTGTCATTCAAAATATATATTACCTATTTAAATGTTACTTGTTTCTGTTGACTCCCTGCTATGAAAGATGACGGAATTAGCTATTTATTTAACTCTGAGCAATAGGGAGCTTATTCCCTGCTGTATTCTTTGAATCTTCACCATGTGTGCAAATAAATTTTAAAATAAGAGAAAAAAGAAGATGAAATTAATATTTACTGAACACCGTCACGCTCATGGTAGGTATTATTCTAGTTGTTTGGGAGTAGAAATGTGAGGGAAGGGTGTAAAGATAGTACCCTGGCCCTCAAAATAGCATATTCTCTAGTTGGAAAGACCTGTGTTATATATTTTAATTTAAAACAATATATAATATTCCTCCTGAATTATAAAAACCTTGCAGCATTTTCAGTATTGAGGATGTACATACTCTTTATTGTAGAACTATATCCGAAGAAAAGGAAACGAATTCTCTTGTACTAAACTGCTATTCCAAGAAAACATATCCTAGGTGTCAGGTTCTAATGACTTTTGTTTTAGTTTGTTTTCAGTTAACTTTTTCTGGGAGCTTCTTAGCTGCACTTTTTCTATGCTATTTTTAAAATTATCTCTGTTTTCTAAACTGAGGATTTCTGGAGGGGAGATGGTTGGGTGAGGGGATAGGCTGAATGGATGATGGGCATTAAGGAGGGCACGTGTTGATGAACACTGGGTGTTCTGTGTGAGGATGAATCACTAAATTCTGTTCCTGAAACCAGTACTACACTATATGTTAACTAACTTGAATTTAAATAAAATCTTGGAAGAAAAATTATCTGTTTTCATCAGGACAGGTCCTCTGTTTCATCTTTAACCTATTCAGGAGTTTGGTTGTCCTCGAATGTTTGATGACCCTTAGTTGGCTGTTAATTTATGACTACGGGACCAAGTTTGCAAGTATAAATGGCTGTCTTGTGTTTCCTTTGTAATTTTGAAGGACTTGTCCTCCGCCTAGCCCTCCCTGCAGTGGGGAGGCTGACTCGTAGGTTCTAAGTGGACAACTTCTCTTGACAGGCAGACTCTTCTTTAAGATACAGAGCTTGGGAGCAGGCTAAGTCAAGCCTTAGCCAGAAGGTCTTCCGTGGTCAAACAGCTATAGTTGGGTACAAGAAGGAGTAGCAGTAAACATAGTATTTCTCAGCTGTATCTGTACTTGAGCTTTCTTTTCTCTTCCATTTTGCTATCTATTCTTTAATCGTAGTACCACAGTGATTTAATTATACCATTATAATATCTCTTAGGGCTAAAACCTTCCCATTATTATTATTAAAAATTTACTTAAGTTGGGGCACCTGGATGGCTCAGTCGGTGGAGCGTGTGGCTCTTGATCTCGAGGCTGTGAGTTCAAGCCCCACGTTGGATGTGGAGCCTACTTTAAAAAAAAAAAAAGTCACTTAAGTTTTTTACCTCTTTATTTTTCCACATTTCAGTGTAACTTTCAAAATGAGTTTATAGGCAAATGTGTCATTTAACATAGGAAATAACCTTTTATTCAAATGTCTATTTATAGCATGTAACTATGCCTTTCCCTCATTCAGGGCTTCTGAATAACAATGACTGTTAAGGGCATATATACAGTTTTCTTATAGGAATGGTTATGTGTTCTGTCTGCCTGGAGATTCAGCCAATCTAAGGCATCGCTCTGAATTACTGCCTGTTGGCTCCCAGCCCACTTCAGATGTTCTTGATAAATTCCTGGAATGGATTACTTGTTAACTCTCTCACCTCTTATAATGATTTAGTTAGTAAATTTACAGCAGTAACAGTTCTAAAAACAATAATGACTTCATTACATTGGAAATACTGAACCATTGTGACCATGGCAAATATCTGTTCTCATCTGTATTTATGTAACATAAAATGGAGGTGGTTATCAGAACTAAAATACTACTCTGTAGTTGTTGGAAAAGTTTGAAAGACTTTGAAAATAGGCAAAAGAAATTACTGGGTGTTCTTTTACTTTTTTTATTTTTTATTTTTAAAGATTTTATTTATTTATTTGACAGAGACAGAGACAGAGACAGCCAGCGAGAGAGAGGGAACACAAGCAGGGGGAGTGGGAGAGGAAGAAGCAGGCTCCCAGCAGAGGAGCCTGACGTGGGGCTCAATCCCAGAACGCTGGGATCACGCCCTGAGCCGAAGGCAGAGGCTTAACGACTATGCCACCCAGACTCCCCCCAGGTGTCCTTTTAGTGGAGTACTGGATGTCGTCTAGTGAACTCTCCAAGATTATCTCATTCTGAGAGTGCATGCTGTAGATTTTCTTTGACCAGGTTATTTACAACTCTGTCAATTATTAAAAAATGGTAGTAATACAAATGAATTATGTCCATAGAAAGACAACTAAATTTATCTATAATGGAACAATTGATTTCCTCATGGTAGAAAAGATGATTAAATTGTCCCATATGATATTAAATATCTGTTTCCATCTATTAGCAAATTTCTTGTCTCATTCCTGATTGTATTTATATATTCTGTTCTTTTTTTTTTTTTTTTAAGATTATTTATTTTAGAGTGTGTTTGTGAACGGGGGAGGGGCAGGGGAGAAGGCGGGGGGAAGCAGACTCCCCACTGAAATCACGCGGGGCTTGATTTCCTAACCAGGAGATCATGACCTGAGCTGAAACCAAGAGCATCGGTTGGATGCTCGACCGACAGCCACCCAGGTGCCCCATATATGTCTGTCCTTTAGATTACCTTTTGAACTGATTTTTACATCTTAACTAGTTCCCTCATTAATTAATAAAAATCCTTGACAGCATGAATTTATAGACTTTTTAAAAAGGACATTGGAAGCTCTATTAGTTCAAGAGATAAAATTAGCTTTAAAGAATAACATTTAACAAAAAACTTAACACTTAACTCTTTGTAAGATCTTCCAACCAATATTACTAGACTCCATAAGAAAGTACAAGTTGGGTGAGAATGCACTTTTGTTTTTCAGAGTGGCAGCAACTATGCTTATTTGGAGCAGCTGGAGAGCTTATCTGCCAAAGGGCGACCTATCCCTGTGCGTCTGGACGCACTGCCCCAGGTAGAATCACAAGTAGCAGCTGCACGGGCATGGAGAGAACGGACTGGGCGGACCTTTCTTAAGAAGAATTCTAGCCATACCTTGTTGCAGGTAAAGAACAGTTGGTAATTTAATACCTGTAGGTAGGAGTTTCATTGGTGAGGGTTGTTTTCAGTTTATCTGGTCATGGTTATATAAGTGATTCCTATTAAGTGATATCAGATGTCTACTGGAAATCTGGAGTCTTAGGCTGACTTATCTCCAGTTCATCTCGTACTCTGTCCAGAAAAAGCAATTAGCCTGGATCTTATCTCTGTTACTAATGGATTCTGTTCTTGAAATATCTTATACTCGTTACCCTTTTCATCTTGAGCAGTTGAACATCCTAGTAGTTAAAGAGCATAGGCTTTGGAGTAAGGTACTTTCAGGTCGAGCACTGGCTCACTAATTGTTAAGCCTGTGTCCTTGGGCAAGTTGTTTCCTTTCTGAGCCTTAGTTTCCCCGGTTTGTAAAATACAGGTGATACACCTTCTACAGAGGGTTGTTATGAGGGTTGAGTTAGGTGTCTGTAGAAGGTACGTAAGAAAGTGCCTAGGACAAGATGAATGGTCAGTAAATGGTTCCTTTTTATTATTTTTAGTTTTAAGATTTTTTTAAAAACTAGAATTCAGTGTTTGGCTTTATTTTTGTAGGTGCTAAGTCCCCGGACTGACATTGGTATATACGGGAGTGGTAAAAACAGAAGGAAAAAAGTAAAAGAACTAATAGAAAAAGAAAAAGAAAAAGATCTGGACCTTGAGCCTTTGAGTGATCTGGAGGAAGGATTGGAGGAAACCAGAGATACAGCTATGGTGGTAAGAAATTATGAAATGCATTTTGAGCCTGCTTTCTGAATACAGAATTCTATGACGATATTAGCAGATTCACTGGTTTTATGTTCTTAACTATTTTTTATTTTTGTATACTTAATCTTTGGCTTTATAGTAGAATATTTCATTTTTTTATATTTGTAATCAAAGTTTATTATGCTCTCTCCCTAAAATTGTTTGTCTTTCCAAATCTGTGTTCTTTATTATTGTTTTAATAGTTGTCTAATATTCCATCAAATTGTCCATAATTTGTTGAACATTTTCTGACACATCAAATATTTTGATTATTACTAAGTGTTTGCTATTAGGGATAATGTAAAGTGAACTTCTTTATAAAATTTTTTTCTTTTTTCAAATTATTTTCCTTTACTTTTTTTTTTTTTTTAAGATTTTATTTATTTATTTGACAGAGATAGAGACAGCCAGCGAGAGAGGGAACACAAGCAGGGGGAGTGGGAGAGGAAGAAGCAGGCTCCCAGTGGAGGAGCCTGACGTGGGGCTCGATCCCAGAACGCCGGGATTACACCCTCAGCCGAAGGCAGGCGCTTAACAACTGAGCCACCCAGGCACCCCTATTTTCCTTTACTTTTAAGAATGTGATTACTGGGTTAGAATTTAATAGCATTTTGTGACATTTAATACTCTGCTTTTAGAAGGAATTATATCTGTTTAATGATACCAGCTGCTATTTAAAATACCTCCCTTCTCTTAGTCTCATTCGCAGTATAGTGAGTCCTCAAAAAAATACTTGGAATGATAGGTGTTTCTGGAGAGGAGGAAGAATGTGTGAAGGTGACTAGGCGCCTGAGTATGTAAAGAGAAATAAAAAAGGAATTTGGGCTATATGTAACAGTAGGGAATTACATACATTAAGTCACATGATATGGATGTTTCTCCCTACAAATGATCCTCGGTTGTGGTTGTTGTTTTTTAAAGATGTATTTATTTGAGAGAGAGAGCGAGCACATGAGTGGGGGGAGGGACAGAGGGAGAGAGTGGTGGGAAACAGACTCCCCACATAGCGGGGAACCTGATGCGGGGTTCAGTCCCATGACCCCAAGACCACAGCCTGAGCTGAAACCAAGGCCAGATGGTGCACTGACTTAGCCACCCAGGCACCCACAAATGATCCTGTTTTGAGGCCAGTGGAAATGATTTATTAGCAAGCCTTCCTAACAAGTCAGTCAGGCCAAATTAATAGAACTGGAAATTATTTCATAATTGTTTCAAAGCTACCACAGTTTAAAAAAGAAAATGCACTGCAATGATAATTAAAGTTTATTTACTTTTATTTTTTGAAATGAGTTATATAAAGCCTTGTTATAATTGGCCATCAGACTTTGTTATTCTACTTCTACATGAGTTGGAGAGGCTGTTTTAGAAAAATATAAAAATCGATTTGTATAGAAGTCACCCCCAGGGAAGGAATTACAAGGGGATTAGGGAAGTAATATTTATTGGGTGTTTACCTTGTGTGAGACACCAAGTTAGGCACTTTCATGTGTTATCTTATCTAAATCCTCAGAACAACAAAATGAGGTTGGTTGGTATCCTCATTTTTCAGAAAACTAAAATTCAGAAAACTTGTGCCCCAGATCAGCCATCTATAAGTACAAGAGCCAGGCTTTGTGCTCAGGTTGCTTGACTCCAAGGCATATTATCTTTCTACTGCACCCGACAGAAGAGTTCAAAGTACTCTACTGATACAAATTGTCAAATATGGTAGCACTTTGCCCATTTCACAGATGAGGAATGTTTGCACCCACATTATAGGAAATGATTGACAGATGTTTGTTTGTTTGCTTTTCAAGGACAGTGCTTGTCACAATGAGGGTACAACATGGAGATGATCCCTCAGCTCTGAGGATTCGGCATTTTTGGAATATTTTGCAGTGACTCTTTTTAATTAAATGTTTGTTGTATATAGGTGGCGGTTTTCAAAGAACGGGAGCAAAAAGAGATTGAAGCCATGCATTCCCTCAGAGCAGCCAACCTAGCCAAGATGACAATGGTGGACCGCATAGAAGAAGTAAAATTTTGCATTTGCCGCAAGACAGCCAGTGGGTTTATGCTACAGTGTGAACTCTGCAAAGACTGGTTCCATAACAGCTGTGTTCCCCTTCCTAAATCGGGTTCCCAAAAAAAAGGGTCTAGCTGGCAAGCTAAAGAAATAAAATTCCTTTGCCCTCTTTGTATGCGGTCTCGAAGGCCAAGGTTAGAGACTATTCTCTCACTCCTGGTATCCCTTCAGAAGTTGCCTGTGCGTTTGCCTGAAGGAGAGGCCCTGCAGTGTTTGACAGAACGAGCTATGAGTTGGCAAGATAGAGCACGGCAGGCCCTAGCCACAGATGAACTGTCCTCTGCCCTGGCCAAACTGTCTGTGTTGAGCCAGCGCATGGTGGAGCAGGCAGCTCGAGAAAAGACTGAAAAGATCATCAGTGCAGAACTCCAAAAAGCAGCTGCTAATCCAGACTTACAGGCAAGTTTAGGGTTTTCTTTCTTTTTTTATTTCATGGGATTATATGTGTAAATAGTAAATCAAATCTATCTTACCAGCTGATAAGGAAAAACAACAGTAAGTTTCCAGCAGCTATGTTATCCATAACGTCTTTCTGTATACACCTATAGGATTTTCCTTGGGTATATACCGAGGTCATTGTAGTGAACCATTACCTGGAAATACCATTGAGATGGACCTGGGCATCATAATCAAATAATTTGATCTGTACTAACTGTTGAATTCTTTTGGCCACTTTGAAGTTCATTACATTTAGGTGGTCTTAAGCGCACATTAATTATCCTTGTTTATTTAGTATGTCCCTCTGTTCATCTTGGAATTGTTTGTTGTTTAGGGACACTTACCTAGTTTCCAGCAGTCTGCTTTTAACCGAGTGGTGAGCAGTGTGTCTTCTTCCCCTCGACAAACAATGGACTATGATGATGAAGAAACAGATTCTGATGAAGATATCCGGGAGACATATGGCTATGACATGAAGGTAATTAATGGACAGGCATACCTGATCACTGGGCTTGTTAAAACTATTGAACACTGGTATTTGAACCCTGAAAGTAGAAGAGAAAGCTAGTCTATTTATCCTGGGTTTATGGTGATAGCATTTTTTTCTAAGCCCCCAAAATAGAGATTGATGAAACAATTTTTTTTAAAGGATGGAATTTTTTTTTTTTAAGATTTTATTTATTTATTTGACGGAGAGAGGGACAGCTGGTGAGAGAGGGAACACAAGCAGGGGGAGTGGGAGAGGAAGAAGCAGGTTCCCAGTGGAGGAGCCTGATGTGGGGCTTGATCCCAGAACGCCGGGATCACGCGCTGCGCCAAAGGCAGACGCTTAACGACTGAGCCACCCAGGCGCCCCAAGGATGGAATTTTTTAAAAAATGTGTTTATTTTCTTCACCTTGTGACTCCTTATGGCCTAAAGGGACTAGAAAAATTATGTATTTACTGAAAGCTTTCATGACTTCAGTATTTTGTTTCCTTTGAGTTGTTCATTCTGTATAGTTATGTTTTAAGAATCGTATTCTAGCTGTGCTTTGAGTCTTTTGCTCTGATCTCTCATCTAGATGGTGCTAGATAGAACGTTCTATTCAGAGATGAGTTATACTTGGGCCCATGGTTCAAATTTGCAGAGCTGCAGCTAGAGCAAATTATTTAACTTCAATGTGATTCTTTTGATAATGACACCACACTGGTTTTGGCAAGTTTGTTTTGTGTTGGATCCTATTGGCCTTTTATTATTTTGTGTCAGGCCCAAGCCCTTTGTCTTTTACCTAGTTATAACATCATGATCTAGGCAGAAACTCTGCCAGGTTACAGTTAATCCATTGATCTGTTTTTTTTTTTTTTAATTATAATAATATTTTTTTATTATATTATGTTAGTTACCATACAGTACATCCCTGGTTTTTGATGTAAAGTTCGATGATTCATTAGTTGCGTATAATACCCAGTGCACCATGCAATACGTGCCCTCCTTACTACCCATCACCAGCCTATCCCATTCCCCCACCCCCGTCCCCTCTGAAGCCCTCAGTTTGTCTCTCAGAGTCCATAGTCTCTTATGCTTCTTTCCCCTTTCTGATTACCCCCCCTTTCTTTATCCCTTTCTTCTACCGATCTTCCTAGTTCTTATGTTCCACAGATGAGAGAAACCATATGATAATTGTCTTTCTCTGCTTGACTTATTTCACTTAGCCTTATCTCCTCCAGTGCTGTCCATGTTGCAGCAAATGTTGAGAAATCGTTCTTTCTGATAGCTGAGTAATATTCCATTGTATATATGGACCATATCTTCTTAATCCAGTCATCTTTTGAAGGGCATCTCGGCTCCTTCCACGATTTAGCTATTGTGGACAATGCTGCTATGAACATTGGGGTGCATATGGCCCTTCTCTTCACTACGTCTGTATCTTTGGGGTAAATACCCAGGAGTGCAATGGCTGGATCATAGGGTAGCTCAATTTTTAACTTTTTAAGGGACCTCCACACTGTTTTCCAGAGTGGCTGTACCAGCTTGCATTCCCACCAACAATGTAGGAGGGATCCCCTTTCTCCACATCCTATCCAACAATTGTTGTTTCTTGCCTTGTCAATTTTTGCCATTCTAACTGGCGTAAGGTGCTATCTAGTGTGGTTTTGATTTGAATTTCAAATGATGGCTAATGATTTTGAACATTTTTTCATGTGTCTGTTAGCCATTTGTATGTTTTCATACATACAAGTGTCTATTCATATCTTCTGCCCATTTTATGATTTGTTTATTTGTTTCTCGTGTATTGAGTTTGAGAAGTTCTTTGTAGATCTTGGATACCAGTCTTTTATCTACTGTCATTTGCAAATATATTTTCCTATTCCGTGGGCTGCCTCTTAGTTTTTTTGACTGTTTCCTTGGCTGTGCAGAAGCTTTTTATCTTGATGAAGTCCCATGAGTTCATTTTATCTTTTGTTTCTCTTGCCTTTGGATATGTGTCATGAAAAAGGTTGCTGTGGCCGATGTCGTAGAGGTTGCTGCCTATGCTCTCCTCTAGGATTTTGATGGATTCCTGTCTCACATTGAGGTCTTTCATCCATTTGGAATTTATCTTTGTGTATGGTGTGAGAGAGTGGTCAAATTTCATTCTTTTGCATGTAGCTGTCCAATTTTCCCAGCACCATTTATTGAAGAGACTGTCTTTTTCCCACTGGATGCTTTTTCCTGCTTTATCAAAGATTAGTTGCCCAAAGAGCCGAGGGTCCATTTCTGGGTTCTGTATTCTGTTCCATTGGTCTATGTGTCTGTTTTTGTGCCAGTACCATGCTGTCTTTGTGATCACAGCTTTGTAGGGCAGCTTGAAATCCGGCATTGTGATGCCCCTAGCTTTGTTTTTCCTTTTCAACACTTCCTTGGCGATTCATGGCCTTTTCTGGTTCCACACAAATTTAAGGGCTGTTTGTTCCAGTTCTTTGAAAAATGTCATTGGTATTTTGATCGGGATACCATTGAAAGTGTAGATTGCTCTGGGTAGCATGGACATTTTAACTATGTTAATTCTTCCAGTCC
Organism: Ursus maritimus; assembly: GCF_017311325.1. Classification (NCBI taxonomy): domain Eukaryota; kingdom Metazoa; phylum Chordata; class Mammalia; order Carnivora; family Ursidae; genus Ursus; species Ursus maritimus. The sequence goes on from NW_024425119.1 coordinate 3,482,759, forward strand.
ATGAGCATGGAATATTTTTCCATCTTTTTGTGTCTTCTTCAATGTCTTTCAAGAGTGATTTGTAGTTTCTAGAATATAGATCCTTTACGTCTCTGGTTAAGGTTAATCTTCCGAGATAACGATGATTTTTGATGCTATTGTAAATGGGATGATTCCTAATTTCTCTTTCTTCAGTCTCATTGTTCTGTATAGACATGCAACTGATTTCTGAGCATTGATTTTGTATCCTGCCACATTGTTGAATTGCTCCTAAAACTTCTAGTAGTTTGGGGTAGTGGGATTCTTTTTGATTTTCCATATAGAGTATCATGTCATCTGCGAAAGAGACAGTGTGACTTCTTTTGCCGATTTGGATACCTTTTTATCCCTTTTGTTAAGTCTCGATTGCTGTTGCAAGGACTTCTAGTATTATGTTGAATAATACGAGCGTAGAAGTGGGGCATCCTTGTCGTGTTCCGATCTTAAGGGAAAGGCTCTTCAGCTTTTCCCTCATTGAGAATGATATTTGCTGTAGGTTTTCTCATAGATGGTTTTATGGATTGAGGAATGTACCCTCATCCCTACACTCTGGAAGGGCTTTTAATCAGGAAAGGATGCTGTATTTTTGTCAAATGCTTTTTCTGCATCTATTGAGAGGATCATATGATTCTCTGCTTTTTTCTTGTTGATATACTCCATCACACTGATAGATTTGCGAGTGTTGAACCACCCTTGCATCCAGGGATGAATCCCACTTGGTCGTGATGGATAATCCTTTAATGTACTGTTGGATCCCCTGTTAGCTAGGATCTTGTTAGAACTCTTGACGTCCATATTCATCAGGGAAATCGGTCTGTAATCTCCTTTTTGATGGGGTCTCTACCTGGTTTAGAGATCAAGGTAATATTGGCCTCATAGAATGGGTTTGGTAGTTTTCCTTCTGTTTCTATTTTTTGAAATACCCTTAGGAGAATAGGTATTATTTCTTCTTTGAATGTTTGGTAGAATTCCCCGGGGAATCCATCAGGCCCTGGAGTTTTGGTTTTTGGAAGGTTTTTAATCACTGTTTCAATCTCTTCATAATTAATTGGTTTGTTTAAAAAATCAATTTCTTCCTGTTTCAGTCTTGGTAGTTTATAGGTTTCCAGGAAGGCCTCCATCTCTCCCAGGTTGCTTAATTTATTGGCATAAAGCTGTTGATAAAAGTTTCTAATGATCCTTCCTATTTCATTGGTGCTGGTTGTGACCTCTCCCTTTTCATTCATAATTTTATTAATTTGGGTCCTTTCTGTATTCTTTTGGATAAGTCTTGCCAGTGGCTTGTCTATTTTATTTATTCTTTCAAAGAACCAGCTTCTAGTTCTGTTGATCTGCTCTACTGTGCTCCTGGTTTCTAATTCATTGATCTCTGCTCTAATCTTGATCAATTGCTTTCTCGTTCGTGGATTAGACCTGTTCTGTTGCTGTTCCAGCTTCTTGAGGTGAGAAATATAAAACTGCATTTTAGATTTTTCTATTCTTTTGAGTGAGGCTTGGATGGCTATGTATTTTCCCCTTAGGACTGCCTTTGCAGTGTCCCATAGGTCTTGGACCGTTGAGTTTTCATTCTCATTGGTCTCCATAAATTGTTTAAATTGATTTTTGATTTCCTGGTTTATCGAATCATTCTTGAGCAGGATGGTTCTTAGTCACCAAGTGTTTGAGTTTCTTCCAAATTTTTCCTTGTGGTTGAGTTCCCATTTCAAGGCGTTGTGGTCTGAGAATATGCAGGGAATAATTTCAGTCTTTTGGTATCGGTTGAGACCTGTTTTGTGACCCAGAGCATGGTCTATTCTTGAGAATGTTCCATGTGCATTAGAATAGAATGAATATTCTTTTGTTTTGGGGTGTAGTGTTCTATATATATATATGAGGTCCAACTTGTCTAGTATGGTATTCAAAGCTCTTGTTTCTTTGTTGATTTCTTGCTTTGGTGATTTGTCTATTGCTGGTAGTGTAGTGTTGAGGTCCCCTACTATTAACATATTTTTATCTATATGTCTCTTTTTTCTGGTTAAGAGATGGCTTGTGTATCTTGTTGCTCCCCTGTTGGGGGCATATATATTTCCAATTGTCATATCCACTTGTTGGATCCATCCTTTAAGAATAATATAGTGCCTCTCTGTATCTCTAACTATAGTCTTTAGTTTAAAATCCAAACTGTCTGATATGAGAATTGCTACCCCAGCTTTCTTTTGAGGTCCATTGGCGGGAAAGATGGTATTCCATCCCTTTCCTTTCAGTCTGGATGTATCTTTAGGTTCAAAATGAGTCTCTTGTAGACAGCAAATGGATGAGTCATGTCTTCTTATCCATTCTGCAACCCTGTGGCGTCTTATGGGGGCATTTAGGCCATTTACAATGAGACCGATTATTGAGAGATATGATTTTAATGATGCCATGTTGCCTGTAAAGTCTCTGTTTCTATAGATTGTGACTTTCTGTTCTGTATCACTCTTGGGGGCTTTTAATTTTTATAGAACCCACCTTAATATCTCCTGTAGGGCTGGTTTCCTGGTTACAAAATTGGTCAATGACTGGCGATTCTGTAAGGTCTTTATTTCTCCATCAATTCTGAATGACAGCTTTGCTGGATAAAGGATCCTTGGCTGCATGTTTTTCTCTGAAAGAGCTTTAAAAATGCTCCCCCCCCCAACCCTTTCTCTCATTCCAGGTCTGTGTAGACAGGTCTGACGTAATTCTGATACTTT
>NW_024425119.1:3485497-3495703 GCF_017311325.1 Ursus maritimus
ACTGTTTCAATCTCTTCATAATTAATTGGTTTGTTTAAAAAATCAATTTCTTCCTGTTTCAGTCTTGGTAGTTTATAGGTTTCCAGGAAGGCCTCCATCTCTCCCAGGTTGCTTAATTTATTGGCATAAAGCTGTTGATAAAAGTTTCTAATGATCCTTCCTATTTCATTGGTGCTGGTTGTGACCTCTCCCTTTTCATTCATAATTTTATTAATTTGGGTCCTTTCTGTATTCTTTTGGATAAGTCTTGCCAGTGGCTTGTCTATTTTATTTATTCTTTCAAAGAACCAGCTTCTAGTTCTGTTGATCTGCTCTACTGTGCTCCTGGTTTCTAATTCATTGATCTCTGCTCTAATCTTGATCAATTGCTTTCTCGTTCGTGGATTAGACCTGTTCTGTTGCTGTTCCAGCTTCTTGAGGTGAGAAATATAAAACTGCATTTTAGATTTTTCTATTCTTTTGAGTGAGGCTTGGATGGCTATGTATTTTCCCCTTAGGACTGCCTTTGCAGTGTCCCATAGGTCTTGGACCGTTGAGTTTTCATTCTCATTGGTCTCCATAAATTGTTTAAATTGATTTTTGATTTCCTGGTTTATCGAATCATTCTTGAGCAGGATGGTTCTTAGTCACCAAGTGTTTGAGTTTCTTCCAAATTTTTCCTTGTGGTTGAGTTCCCATTTCAAGGCGTTGTGGTCTGAGAATATGCAGGGAATAATTTCAGTCTTTTGGTATCGGTTGAGACCTGTTTTGTGACCCAGAGCATGGTCTATTCTTGAGAATGTTCCATGTGCATTAGAATAGAATGAATATTCTTTTGTTTTGGGGTGTAGTGTTCTATATATATCTATGAGGTCCAACTTGTCTAGTATGGCATTCAAAGCTCTTGTTTCTTTGTTGATTTTCTGCTTAGGTGATCTATCTATTGCTGATAGTGGAGTGTTGAGGTCCCCTACTATTAACGTATTTTTATCTATATGTCTCTTTATTCTGGTTAAGAGTTGGCTTGTGTATCTTGCTGCTCCCCTGTTGGGGGCATACATATTTATAATTGTCATATCCACTTGTTGGATACATCCTTTAAGAATAATATAGTGCCCTTCTGTATCTCTAACTATAGTCTTTAGTTTAAAATCCAATCTGTCTAATATGAGAATTGCAACCCCAGCTTTCTTTTGAAGTCCATTGGCGTGAAAGATAGTATTCCATCCCTTTACTTTCAGTCTGGATGTATCTTTAGGTTCAGAATGGGCCTCTTGTAAACAGCAAATGGATGGGTCATGTCTTTTTATCCAGTCTGCAACCCTGTGGCGTTTTATGGGACCATTTAGGCCGTTCACATTGAGACCGATTATTGAGAGATATGATTTTAATGATGCCATGGTGCCAGTAAAGTCTTTGTTTCTATAGATTGTGACTTTCTGTTCTGTATCACTCTTGGGGCCCTTTTACTTTTATAGAACCCCCCTTAATATCCCCTATAGGGCTGGTTTCGTGGTTACGAAATTGGTCAGTGACTGGCGATTCTGGAAGGTCTTTATCTCTCCATCAATTCTGAATGACAGCCTTGCTGGATAAAGGATCCTTGGCTGCATGTTTTTCTTGGAAAGAGCTTTAAAAATGCCCCTCAACCCTTTCTCTCATTTCAGGTCTGTGTAGACAGTTCTGACGTAATTCTGATACCTTTGTCTTGGTACGTGAGAAATTTCTTTGCCCTGGCTGCTTTCAATACTGTATCCTTGGATCTAATATTTGCGAATTTCACTATGACGTGACATGGCGTAGGTTTGTCGTGGTTGAGCTTGGGAGGGGTCCTCTCTGCCTCTTGGACACGAATGCTTATGTCCTTTGCTAGATTAGGGAAGTTTTCAGCTACAATTTGTTCAAATATCTCTTCTAGACCTCTGTTTTTCTCCACCCCCTCGGGGATTCCCATGAGTCTGACATTGGAATGTTTCATTGAGTCCGTAATCTCCCATAACCTACATTCTTGAGATTGGATTTTTTGAGCCAAGTTTCTGTTTTAGCTTTCTCTTCTACTAAGCCATCCTCCAATTCGCCGATTTGTTCTTCTGCCTCATTTACCCTGGCCGTCAGAGCATCTAGTTTTGACTGCATTTGATTCATAGTATTTTTTTTTTAAAGATTTTATTTATTTGACAGAGACAGCCAGCGAGAGAGGGAACACAAGCAGGGGGAGTGGGAGAAGAAGAAGCAGGCTTCCAGCAGAGGAGCCTGATGTGGGGCTCGATCCCACAACACCAGGATCACGCCCTGAGCCGAAGGCAGACACTTAACGACTGTGCTACCCAGGCGCCCCCTGATTCATAGTATTTTTAATTTCTGCCAGATTCGCTCTCATTTCCGCCCTTAGAGATTCTATATTCTCGTTAATATTTTCATTAATACTTTTTTCAATCTACACATCATCTTGACCATTGTTACTCTGAACTCCATTTCTGATAATTTGGTTATATCCATATCCATTAGTTCTGTGGCAGAGGCCACAGACTCATTGTCTTTTCTTTGCTGGGGGTGGATTTCTCCTTTTCGTCATTCTGATGAGGAGAGGTTGCGGGGTTGTCCAGAGCCCAGATTATTGCCCAGGACCCATGCAGTGTGTACTTGTTTTATAGGGATCTTAGGGATGTGGGCTTCTTGATTTTTCAGCCTGCCTTCTGGGGGAGGGGCCTGCCACGCCGATACTCAGGCAACCCCGTTTGGGTAGAGTCTCCCTGTCCCCTGCGAGGGGAGATGGGGATGGGCACACTGTGAGCCGGTATTCCCAGGCTTTTGTTCTCTGGCGGCTTTCCCTGGCAGTTTGCTGTGCCTCTTCTGAGAGAGCAGCAGTAGCCGAATCCCAGCCTCTGTCATAGAACAGAGGGATCGCAGTCCGCTCTCCACTGAGCTCCTCTGGCCATTCTAACCCTGCTTCTGTTGGTGCTGCTAAACCCTACAGCATCCCTGGATGTGCGCCCCACACCCGGCGTCCCAGCCCTCACTTCCCGGGCCGGCAGGTCTCTGTCCTTTGTGTTTCTAACACCGCCAGCCACTAGCCACCCCCGCACACTCTGGAGCTCCGTTTCAGTGTGGTTCCCACCCACTCCTGAGCTCTGGTGTTCAGTCTGGTCGCGTGCGTTCCCCGGCTCACGGTCTCAATCTGCTCTCTCGTGGTGCCGGTCCTCGAGTCAGCCCGCTCCCCAGTGCAGGTGGCTACCGCTTCCTGGCACCCGAGCGCAGATGCTCCCTCCCCCTTCCGTTTCTCTTCCGCTATCTGTGCGTGGATTCACGGCTCCCTGCTTCGTACCTCAATACTCAGTGCTGGAGATGTTCGTTTGTAGAGATCCAGATTTATCTTCCTGCATCTTAGGTTGATTTCGTGGGTGTTCAGGATGGTCTGGTACCTATCCAGCTCAACTCAGGGGACCAGCTGAAAAAGGGGACCCCTACTCCTCTGCCATCTTAACTCCGATCGCATTGATCTGTTTTATATTAGTCTTTGTTGAACTGTTTAGAATTTGTGTCTGTAACCAGGGAGTTCATACTCTGATGAGTGAAAAAGTGAGGGTGCATTTTCCCCCTCCTCATTAACTATCTTTTCTTCGTACTTTCAGTGTGCAAATCAGGTAGGTAAGCTCATCCTTAGAGCATGAATATATCATCAGCATTAAAACTTGCCAGGTATAAAATTAAAACCATCCATCATAGATGCTTATAAATTATCTGCTGTAAAGTATTTTTCTCAAGGTAAAAATGGATCTTGGGAATGTTTTAATGAGGGAATTTTTAGTTTATGAATTAAAGAGTTGAGCAAAGTTGAAACCTGAATTAGCCTATTAAGGTAAAGTTCTAAAGGAGCAGCTGAACGGGAATGCAGCCCATACCACATATAAGTTAGTTAGCTAATACTAGAATTGCCAGTTTACTATGCTTACAGGCCTTTGATACCTGGGTTGTTCTCTTCCTAGCACATTAAGTATCAACCAGTACTCTAGAATTGCTAAACAGAATGGAGTTTGTTTGGAAGCATTTTGGAAACCTATGAAAACAAAACATCACAAGTATTACATGATTTTAGGTCTAGGGATCAAAACTGTGGTTTGATGTGGTTGTATAGAGTAGTCTTTTTTTTTTTTTTTTTTTTTTTTTATAAAACTTATATAGCAGTGTTAGCTTATGGGCTCTCCTTTGGTAGGAGGGACTTTATAATATGAATTATAATATGAATAGTGTTAGCGATATATTTGACACCTTAGAAGAATAGAAGAATGGTAGGTGCAAGACTTAGGGTAATTCTTGACAAGTCAGGAAACAACAAATGTTGATGAGGATTTGGAGAAAGGGGGATCCTCTTACACTGTTCGTGGGAATGCAGGCTGGTGCAGCCACTCTGGAAAACAGTATGGACGTTCCTCAAGAAGTTAAAAATAGAGCTACTCTACGACCCAGCAATTGCACTACTAGGTATTTACCCCAGAGATACAAATGTAGTGACCCAAAGGGGCACCTGCACCCCAATGTTTATAGCAGCAATGTCCGTAATAGCCAAACTGTGGAAAGAGCTGATATGTCCATTGACAGATGAATGGATAAAGAAGATGTGGTATATACAATGGAATATTATTTGGTCATCGAACAAAGTGAATACTTAGCATTTACATCTATGTGGATGGAACTGGAGGGTATTATGCTGAGCGAAATAAGTCAATCAGAGAAAGACAATTATCCTGTGGTTTCACTCATAAGTGGAATATAAGAAACAGCACAGAAGATCATAGGGGAAGGGAGGGAAAACTGAATGAGAAGTCATCAGAAAGGGAGAAAAACCATGAGGGACTGTTAACTGTAGGAAACAAACTGAGGGTTGCTGGAGGGGAAAAGGGTTGGGATTGGGGTAGTTTAGTGATGGGCATTGAGGAGGGCATGTGATGTGATGAGCACCCCGTGTTATAGGCAACTGATGAATTATTGAACTCTGCATCTGAAACTGATGATGTACTATATGTTGGCTATTTGAATTTAAATTGAGAAAAAGGGTAATTCAAGGTCACATTTACCTTGATGTAGGTTAAAAATATTAAAAAAAAAATTAAACTCTTGAGTATTTTCCCATAGAGCAAGCACTTATTGCATAATTAAAATTTTATTTACTGATTTAGTTACAATCAGTTCGTTGATTTTTCCCTTTATATGATGTTCCCTGATTGTGCCCATGAATTCATCTTTAAAATAGTTTGAATTCAGTATCTTGGCTTGAGAGAGAGCCCCTTACTTTTTAGGAAGAAGAGTAGGTAATTACATAGAAAAATAAAATCAATCACTTGATCTTAGTTATCATAGCATTTAATTTGTGCTTTGCATAGTTGGATTAGTTCATTTGCATGTAATATCTTGTAATCACCACTGAATCATTGAGCAGCAATTCAGGAAAATCATTACTTAGGAAAATGTATGTTTAATGAAGCAAAGTTTGTCATGGCTCTTTTGCATGTGTGCCTGGCATAACCTTTCACATACACATATGATCATTTCCTTTTAAGGCATATTGTTTCCTTTTACGGAAACTGCCCATCCATATCACAGTTTATATTTTGCAAATGTACATATGTGCAGAATTGCACATCAGAAAGGAGGATATACAACTGTAGTAGCTGTTACCTCCCGGGAAGTTCTTTTTTGCAACCCCGTAATTGCTTATTTTAAAAATGAGAAAGTCAAGTAAAACACCTAGATTCTTTTAGGTTTTCCTCTCCACCCTTTTTAATGGTTTAGATGGCTTGAGCTTTGGTGGAGATAGAGTCAGTTTTATCTGAGAGTTTAGTCCAGCATAATACCAGATAAGATAGAGTGACAGATCTGTATATAAAACACATTTCTCACCAAGAGGACAGTCTGCCTTTCCTGTATGTTTGCCGTTAATGGGACTGAATTATAATTTTCCTCCTTAGGGAGAGTAATTTGTTTAAGCTTGTTTGTCAGTTCTTTTACTTTCAGCCTATCTATTTCTTTATATTTAAAATGTGTCTCTTGAACATAGCATATATAGTAGGGTCCTTTCTGGACTGTAAATCTGTATCTCGTATATATTTATAAAATACTATTGAGTCTTGTTTTTTGTGTTTTATTTTTTAAGTAATATTATAATCTCTGTCTTTTAATTGTGGGTGTTCAGTCCATTTTCATTTAATGTAGTTGTTGACATGGTTGTGTTTAAGTTGATCATCTTGCTATTTATTTATTATTAATCTCTTGTTTTTTGTTCCTTTGTTGCTCTTTTCCTGCCTTCTTTGGGTTAATTGAAAAAAATTTTTAATGTTTGATTTCATTTCCTTTATTACCTTCTTGCCTTATACCTCTTTTTGTTTGTTTATGTGTTTTCAGTGATTGCTCCTGGGTTAACAATGTGTCTTTAACTTCCCAAAGTCAGTATTTTACATGTTCACTTTTCATGCATCACCATGGGGGAAGTAAATTTTTTTTTTTTTTTTTTGCAAATCCCTTTTTAGCTATCATTATTTTCCATTATTATTTCTGATCACTGTCCTTTCCGTTTTGGAATTAACAGAAAATTCCCTATATGAGTAATAATGAAATGAGTAGAGTCAGAGTTAGAAAAGACAATTCTAGTCCATGAGAAAAAGCATACGGGAACGAAAGTAGGAGAGAACTAAAGTACTCTTTCATCTCTTTCTTTTTAGGACTAAATTCTTAAATAGGGAAGACTATGAACTGCTATTCCTAAATTCTCAGTGAGTGGCATTGTCTTCCAGAATACTCTTATAAAACCTTCTAAGTATCCTATTTAATTAAGGATCAGCTCATGATAACAGTAGATCTTCTCGTGCACCGCAGCAAGAGAATCAGGTGTCTCGTGAGTCATGAAGCTGTTGACTCCTCTCCTACTCATGCTTTTGTACTCTGCTTTGTGATGCTGGGACCGGGGCTCTACACCAGGGGCTGGTAAACTTTTTCCGTAAAGTAATGTATATATGGCAATACACATTAATATGCAATAATATATATTAATAGTATATATGTATGTGCATGTGTATTTACACACACACACACAAACACACAAAGCTTAGTAAATATTTTAGGTTTTGTAAGCCACATATGGTCCCTAGTGCATATTCTTTTTTCCCCCCACAAGTCTTTAAAAGCAGATTATTGTTACCTCATACTCCATACAAAAAATGAGCTGCCAGCTGGGTTGCAGTATGCGAACCAGCTCCTGCTCTTCACATTTGTTTTCTGCCTGCTGCCTGCCTTCTGCCAATAGAGGACGTTAGAAAATATTAAAAGGCCTGAACGGTGAGAAGGGACATGATCTTTCCCTTGCTTCATTCTCCATTTGTGTCATTATCTGAACTGCATGCTTTTTTGTTTGTTTTCTTTTTTTTACTGTGGCAGTGGGGACGGGGTGCAGTTTGTAATTGTTTTTTCACATCTCTGATACCAGCCACCTCACGTTCCGTTAGAGAGCAGAACTAAGTGGCCAGCAGCACCTCCTTCTCAGACGTCTGGCTCCCACCTCTGAGCTTACAGGTTCTAATAACCCCACTTCTTCCTTTTGTTAACCTCAAACTGTAGGGTTCACAGCTCTTTCTTGGTGTTAGCTCGGTGTTTCCATTTTGTCTTTTCAAGCCTTTAATACACATCTAACCAGTTCACTTTATTAAATTATCCTTGTTGAAATACCTGTGATTTCTGTCTTCCTGATTGCACTGTACCATTAAAGCTGTATATGTGAGCTTCTGGAAACTACCTGCAGGGGAGAATCATCTGAGAACTAATTAGAGCTGTCAGAAGTGTATAATTTAGGGGCGCCTGGGTGGCACAGCAGTTAAGCAATTGCCTTCGGCTCAGGGCGTGATCCCGGCGTTGTGGGATCGAGCCCCACATCAGGCTCCTCCGCTATGAGCCTGCTTCTTCCTCTCCTACTCCCCCTGCTTGTGTTCCCTCTCTCGCTGGCTGTCTCTGTCGAATAAATAAATAAATAATCTTAAAAAAAAAAAGTGTATTATTTAAATATTGTATTCATTGTATTAAGGCATTTCATTGTATTAAGTAAGAACAATCCGTAAGTAAGAGCAATTGATAAGCTTCTAGGTTTGAAAACCTTTGGAGAGGATTAGGTGATTTTAATAATTAAGATGTCCTTAAGATGTCATATCTAAACCTTTCTTCCCTTCCTAAGTCCATTTTAAGTGTCAAGGTTCTCTTGTGGGTGTAGAAGTTTTTATGAGTTGTAGACTGTAGAAGGTAGATTATTTAATAGTAATTTTCTTGTAGGTTTATTATCTCTGTAGATTGTCTTTGAGGTTTACTCTTTCCCTTTTGGCTTAAAACTGTAGTCATTACTGTGTTCCCCGCCCCCCATCACCATGGGCATTTTCTGTCTTATTTAATACTGTACATTTAATTTTAAGGTCATATTTTTATTTATTTTTTTAAATTATTTAAATTCAGTTACTTAACATATAATGTATTATTGGTTTCAGAGGTGGAGTTCAGTGATTCATCAGTCTTACATAATACCCAGTGCTCATTCCATCACGTGCCCTCCTTAATGTCCATCACCCACTGACCCCATTCCCCAACCCCCCTCTCCTCCAGCTACCCTCTTATGAGTCTCTTATGGTTTGTCTCCCTCTCTGATTTTGTCATGTTTTATTTTTTCTTCTCTTCCCCTATGATCCTCTGTTTTGTTTCTTAAATTCCACATATGAGTGATAGCATATGATAATTATCTTTCTCTAATTGACCTTATATCGCTTAGCATAATACCCTCTAGTTCTATCCATGTCTTTGCAAATGGAAAGATTTCAATTTTTTTTGATAGCTGAGTAGTATTCCATTAAGGTCCTATTTTTAGTATATTACAAGCTCTAATTCTGAATACCCCTCTTGGTTTCTTCTTCAGGACACAGCCAGTGTGAAGTCCTCCAGTAGTCTGGAGCCCAATCTTTTTTGTGATGAAGAAATTCCCATCAAGTCTGAAGAGGTGGTCACTCACATGTGGACAGCGCCTTCATTCTGTGCAGAACATGCTTACTCTTCTGCTTCTAAGAGTTGTTCTCAAGGTATTACCCTTTAAAACAGAAGAAGATACACCTGAAGCCAGTGAGAAAAAACATCATATTAATCAAGGCTCTGAATCCCTCTTTAAAATTCATTTTTATTTTTTTTAAGGATTATTTTAAAATGAGAGAGAGAGCAGGAGGGGCTAGAGAGAGAGCTCATGCCGAGGGCAGAGCCTGACTCGAGGCTCGATCTCACGACCCTGAGATCGTGACCTGAGCCAAAACCAAGAGTCAGATGCTTAACCAGCTGTGCCACCCAGGCGCCCCAGACTATGAATTCCTCTTACATGTACATCCTGACCATGAAATGCTAGTAAAACCTGAAAATACAATTTTGAAAAGCTAAGTCTTTATATGCATTTTATGTTACTAAGTGGTAACCTAAAAAAACTTACGTGGAATTATTGAATCCTAATAAGAAGAGCTTTAGAGACCCTCTGGTCCCATCTTTCTTTATATAAAATCTTTGATAGGCCTCTCTTTGTTCATTACCAGTTGTCGAGGAACTTGCCGCTTTTTGAGAATATTCATTCTTGTTTTGGAAAGTTCTAAGTGTTAGCAAAGTCCTTCCTTTCTTTGGTAGATAATGGCCCTCATGTGTCTACTTTGCTTTCCCCCAGTGAAAATACATCACACTGTTTTAGGTCACACGTCTGGCAAGTAAAGGGTGTTTCTCTTTTCATAGTAAAATTCGGGATCTTATGGAGTAGCATGTTACTGTTGGTTTATTAGGAGGATAGCAACTTACTTTTATAGGGCAGCTCATGTGCTTAATCTTTTGGTCCCCTCTGAAATAGAGAATGGATTAAGAGATTCTTTCCCATTCTCCTCCCCCTGTTCAGTCAGAATAAATAATCAATAAGGAACCAGTTTTTTACTCTTAACCAGTTTTTTAGAATGGGCATTAGAATTCTAGATCTTTTTGTTTTATATTTTTTGAAGATTTCGTTTTCACTTTCAAATGGATACAATGAATTCAGATACCTAAAGTAAGTATTGGAGGAGGAGGGACCATTCCCTTAAATATTTACTTTGGAAACATTACATTTTTTCCATAGTTTTCATTTTGTTTTGTTTTGTCTTATATTTTATTGGAAAGGTTCTAGCACCCCAAGGAAACAACCTC
>NW_024425119.1:3495715-3552964 GCF_017311325.1 Ursus maritimus
GGAAGAGCCCTTTGGTGCCCCGAAGTTTGGAACCGCCAGTGTTAGAGTTGTCACCTGGAGCTAAAGCCCAGCTGGAAGAACTTATGATGGTTGGCGATCTCCTAGAAGTATCTCTGGATGAGACTCAGCACATATGGCGGATTTTGCAGGCCACACACCCACCCTCTGAAGACAGATTCCTGCATATCATGGAGGCAAGGATTTAAAGCTTACTAAAACAGTGGTTTTAAAATTTTTTAGAATGCCTTGGTTCTTCGGAGGTGCCACAAATGCCAGGATTGGGATGGCTGAGTGGGTAGTACTGTGGCTACCCTCCTTTTCCGTTAAGCCAAATGTAGTTCTGCTTTATGGTCTTTTTGCGATTTTATGTAGTATTTTGGGGAAAAATACCAAACGCCATTTCTACTAAAAAGAAAGGAGGGTACTGAAAACTCCCAGTTTTTCTCCTAAGGAAGGAACAGCTTCCTTAGCGCATACTCCCCCTGTTGAAAGGCCCAAAAGAGAAGGCAGAATAAAATACAGTGGTTAAAAAAAAGAAGCAAAGGAAGGATTAAATGGAGGGGGGACAAGAGGGAAGGGTTAAGTAGAAAGCAGATTGGGGTGGGAGAGTCCACGTGTTCGTGTGTTAATACTTAAATAGCAGTTTGTAGTTTATACAGTGTATTTTTATATCCATGATCTCATTCGATCCTCAGCATAAATAATCCTGAATGTGGGAGAGAGGAAAGGATAGACCTATTTCTACATATGAAGAAATTAAGCGTCAGAGAGGTGGAAACTTGCCTAGGTCACACATTTAGTAAAAACAGTGAGACCTGGATTCCAACTCTGGCATTTGACTCCTAGTATTCTCTTCATTATTCTTTTCCATCACTTACTTTGACGGAGTGATACAGTGTCACTGACAGTTGATACAGATACACTTGGCAGATGACAGCTTTTGGTTTGAAATTCAGATCAAAGGTAGACTGATTTAGATAGTGTTTTCCAAAATACAGGGGGTTTTCTTCACATCCATTATCTCACCTGATCTTCTTTATTTTACACATAAGCAAACACAAACTATTGAGAGGGTAAATATATAGTTCGAGATGTGATAGACTTAAGACGTTTACAATGCAGCGTTCTGCGTTCTGCAGTTTCTTAGGTTCCTGTCAAAGATTTTTTAGTCTCAAATATGTCACAAAATGAATTCTCAAGTGGTATTTCTTAAGTAATTATCAAGCTTATGTTTTTTAGTATTTCTTTTTCTACCTCCTCCTTGTTCTTTCTGTTGCTAGACATACTTTTACCTTTAAAAATTTTTAATGCTGGGTCACCTGGGTGGCTCAGTCGGTTAAGTGGCCCGACTGTTGTTTTCAGCTCAGGTTGTGATCTCAGGGCTGTGGGGTCGAGCATCGCGCTGGGCTCTGTGCTCAGCAGGAAGTCTGCTTGGGATTCGCTTCCTCTGCCCCTCTCCCCATTTGCATGCACTCCCTCTCTCTCTCTCTCTCTCTCAAATAAATAAAGTCTTTTTAAAAATTAAAAAAAAATTTTAATGTTTATTACATTGTCACGTAGTAGAAATTGGAACAACATTAGAAAATTGAAAAATAAGGGGTGCCTGGGTGGCACAGCGGTTAAGCGCCTGCCTTCGGCTCAGGGCGTGATCCCGGCGTTCCGGGATCGAGCCCCACATCAGGCTCCTCCACTATGAGCCTGCTTCTTCCTCTCCCACTCCCCCTGCTTGTGTTCCCTCTCTCGCTGGCTGTCTCTATCTCTGTCAAATAAATAAATAAAATCTTAAAAAAAAAAAAAAAGAAAAAGAAAATTGAAAAATAAGGTTTTTTTTTGCCACATCACCTATTCTCTAGCCCATGCCAAAGTCACTGCATGTCTTTTGTAATGAGATCATGGATACAATTTTTGTTTTGCCAACAATTTTAATAACTTCTTAGCCATCGGGAATTTATTAATTGTGAGTTAATCAAGAACTGTAGCAGTGGTAAATGAAGACCAGAACTGTTATGTAATTCCGTGCACATTTAGTACTTTTAGCTTTATATGTATGTTTTATCTCAGTTAGAAGTGCTACACACTATATTAATATATGCTGACAATGATGTTTTTTCCTTAGTAACCTAAAGTCAGATGTTTTCTACAGGCTTGCCATTATTTTTTGTTATCATTGAATATTATATTTGCTTTCTTAAAATGTCTTTTAAATATCTTTAGAACATTTATTGCGGTATAATGTACCCAACATAGAATTTACCATTTTAATCCATTTTAAGTATACAATTCGCTTGTATTAATGGCATGTCCAGTGTTACACAACTATTGCCACTGTCCATTTCTAGAACTTTGAATCATCCCAAACAGCACCTCTGTACCCACTTAACAATGAGTCCCATTTTCTCCTTCCCTGAGCCCCCGGTAAACTCTGTTCTCCTTTCTGTTTCTATGACATTGTCTGTTCAGGGTACCTCCCACAAGAGAATAAAACCTTTCTTAAATGTCTTGCTTTAAAATTCTAATTTTGTATTGTTGAAGGATGACAGCATGGAAGAGAAACCATTAAAAATAAAAGGAAAAGACTCTTCAGAGAAGAAACGGAAACGGAAGCTAGAAAAAGTAGAACAGCTTTTTGGAGAAGGAAAACAGAAGTCCAAGGAGTTAAAGAAAATGGATAAACCTAAAAAGAAGAAATTAAAACTAAGTGCAGAAAAATCAAAGGAGCTGAATAAACTGGCCAAGAAACTGGCAAAAGAAGAAGAGAGAAAGAAAAAGAAAGAGAAGGCTGCTGCAGCCAAAGTTGACCTTGTGAAAGAGACTACTGAAAAGAAGAGAGAGAAAAAGGTGCTGGACATCCCCTCAAAGTATGACTGGTCCGGAGCGGAGGAGTCCGATGACGAAAATGCTGTGTGTGCAGCACAGAACTGCCAGAGGCCCTGCAAGGACAAGGTGAGCTCTTAACTGTATACACCCCCCTGTGAGAGAGGCCAAGGAGCAGAAGTCTCGAGACAGAAGCCTGATGTAATGAGAATCTGGTTTTGATTGCAGCATTTGGGGTCCCAGCAGAATATGTTTTCTGCAGTTTCTATAAACTGTTTTAAATTATGAGGCTCTTAGTTCAGTGTGCTTAATGGAAGAAATGTTGTGCTTTAAAAATCATGTACTTGGTGAACGTAATGAGACCAGAGCAGAGAGAAGCTATGTGATAACCTTGGGTAGACGTGCATTTCACATGCGGTTGGCATAGCTGGCTTCAGTGTAGTTCTTTTTAGTCCTTTTGCCTTCTCTGTAGGGTGACTCAGAGAACTAAATACCTTGTCAGTTAGTCACAGTGGCCTCAAAATGTTCTGAGCCAGTATTTTAAGAGCTCTGGCAAATTGCATTATGATTTTTGTTCTCAAGACCTAAAACTAAGGGGTTAAATCTTCCCTTTTGGTCTGTGTCTTACCCACACTCAGGCCTATGTGCACTCTTCTAAACGGAATAAGATTTTTATCAAATAACTTGCAAAAAATAATTAAGACCTTTAAAGATATTATTTTAAAAGTTTCAGCCCTAACTTTAAGTATAGTAATTACATGATGGCCATTCTTTAGGTAATACTGATGTTATGAACTTCTGAAACAGATGGATAGACTTTATGAAAAATACTAGTTCATTCAGTGACTGGAGACGTCTGTTATGGTTCCCATCAAGATTATTAGTAAATTCATAGTTTTAATTTTATTATGCTCACTATACCACTTGATATTTAAAATTTTAATACCTCCTCAATTTGAATATATGAACAGAATAAATATAACTGCATCATTATTCCCTTACTTCCCTCCTCAGTCAAATACTTGTTAGAGCTTGAAGAGGTCACCTTGTCCAGGCTCTTCATTTTACAATTGATGAAACCAGGACTCAGTGAAGATAAATGATGTGACCAAAGTCACAGTGCTAAGTCGTGCAAAGCCAAAAGTAAAACCATGGTTTCCTGGCTCCCAGACCAGGTTTTCTCCACTAATATCCCCACTCCACGGATAATTAAGATGTAAGCACAAAAACACATTCCAAAACTAAATGACGCTTATATTTAAATTATACTTATTTAATGTTTTCCACTCATTTTTGGAAAATGAATATATTTTGGTAAGACACGTATCCCCATAGTCTAACCTTCCAAGGATAATACCTATACGTATTTTAGTGTGTTTCCTTCTAGTCCTTTTCCATATAGTTGATTTTATATCATGCCATACTATCTACTCACTTGTGTATCTTTATTGATTACATAACTATGTTTCTATTTTATAAAGTATTTTTAAAGTATTTTAGTAGCTACATTATATGTGTGTGTGTGTTTCTTTCATTTTGAATTTATTCTCATCAGAATTTGTTCATTAAAGAGGCCGATGAAAGGTTAACTGTTTCTCTTTGGGTACTGAAGTATTGGCAACTTAGTGTTGGCAAAACTTTCTCCCTTTGTTTCTCTTTTAACTGATTTTATGGTGGTTTCAGACTGGCAGCAAGAAGTGGTATTTCTTTTTCAGGCTTTCCTGTCATCCTTTCTACAATGTTTATATCCATCATGAACCTTTTGCTTTTTCTTTTTTCACCTTTTCACTTAGTAATCTTTCTCCTCTCCTCTACTCAGCGTTTTAAATATCGGTCAGGTCATCTGTTATCTTCCTGGAGCATATAAACACTACAGGCAGTTTTTTTTTCTCATCTGCTATAAAATTGTTAAATTAACACATGCCCTGCCTACTCTGGGGTTATGAGAATAAGAGGAGATAGTCTATATGGAAGCACTTGCTAACAAAATTCAGTGTTAAAATGTGATGGTTATTTTTAAGTGAGTCCTAAGATTTGCTCCTAACATTAAAAGTATTTTTTTAAAACTTGCAAAGTTGTTTTAATAGAACAAAGGGAGACTTAGCTGAACATTCAGAGAAAATGTTTCAAACTGTTAAAACACATACAAAAGTGAGTAAAGTATGCCTTAACCTGTCATCATCCTACATAAAAGAAACTTAGTAAATGTTGTATTTCTGTGATGTATTTAATTTTAAACAAATTATTCCAGATTGTAAACATTTTGCCCATCATTGCTGTTTCACAATATTTAATGGTTCTCCAAGTTTGTTTTCAGCACTAATTTTACTAAATAAAAGGTATATTTCTTTAACTGCTTTTGTAAAAGGATTTTACAACTTTCTCAACTTGAAGTATAGTATTTCTCTAAGAAAACCAATTGATGCATGACACACGTCTTCAGAACAAAATGATGATAAAAGAATGTTTTAGAGAAGTCTATGTTCTTTAAATATAGACTTTATTATGTTTAAATATAATATTTTTTGCTCATGCAGCAAAAAATAACTTCTAGGGTTCATTCATATTTAGGTAAATATACATTTACCATTTTTCTAACCAGTAATTACTATTACTTTTTCCCCAAAACATGCAGATTGAGAAAACTTTGAAGGGCTACATAAACATACCGAGGCTCAGTTTCAAGATGTTTTAGAAAGAGGAAAGAAAAATATTATCAGAATAGTGTCATAAAGGGTTTAAAAAAAAACAAAACTGTCTCTTCCATCATTATCAAATTAACTTCAAGGTGAAATTAATTTAAAAAACAATAATGAAGAAAAAATAATAAGAACTATTTTCAAAAAAATGAGTTTTAAGGTTCAGAATCTTTTTCTCCCTGAGGTCTGCCCCTTTCAATCTTACTGTTCCCAAGAGTCAAACAAGTTAACTTGAAGGAGCAAATTCTTTCAAGCTAACATTTAAGTAAAATTTTTTTCTGTATTGGAATAAATACCTAATCATCTTATTTAGGAAAATAGCCTTTTTCCCACCTTTTCTTTACCCTCTTCCTGTGGGCCTTTTCCTTACCCATTACTATTTACATAAGAAGTTTGGGATGGTAAATAGAGATTAAGTTCATAAACCAATATCTCTCACTTCTATTGTTAGTCATTCTAATTTTAAAAGATTTTCATGGTGATGTCTTGGCCACAGTATTTGTGTTATTAGTTCATATCTCTTTTTAAAAGCACAGATAATCAAAGGTTGGATTACCCTGAATGAGTGTGTAACACACACACACAAATTATGGTGATGTGGAGATAGGCTAACCAACTGTTCCGATTTGCCTGGACTTTCCTAATTTTAGCACTGAAATTCCTGTGTCTTGGGAAATATCAATCTTGGACTGGCTAGGAAGGTTGGTCACTTAATGTTGAGAGCATCAAAAAAATACACATAAGGATTCTGAACATTGTTATATCGTATCATTGTGTAAATTGTTTTAATTTTTCATATCTGGTTTTTGCAAGGAACCTTGGTGCAGTAGAGGTTGAATGCCAAAATAACAAAAGCTCAGGGGGGGAACTAAGCTAAGAATATCACTAAATCTCCAGGCTTTCTTTTTTTCCCTAGTGCAGTAATATGCTCTGTGAAGTGAACAAGATGAACTATGCCAGATATTTTTAAGTGTAAATATGAAACCATATAGCAAAACGTGAAATACCAAATTAACATTATTTCTTGTATTTAACATATTTCTCTTTCAAAATTTCCCCAAATCTAATTGGTAACTTATTTGTACTATACTTCTGAATCTCTTATCCATTGATATTTGAACAACTCATACCTGTGAGGTTTTTTAATAATTATTTTTGTGATTTGATAAGTAGATCTCTTGAAAATAATGAAAGGGGGAGTGACTATTAGAACTTAATATGCAGTTAACCACATTCTGTGTTCTCGAGTCTTCAGGCACTAATACAGTCTGTTGCCCCTTTGTCAGAATCATCAGTGGTTTCAGTTGACATTGCAAACTTCAGTTTGCTTTGTGATCCAGTGGCCTTTTCAAACAAAAGCAGCAGTTGAGCTGGATTGTTAGTACGTAAATGTGGTAAAAAGATACTAGTAAGGGAAGGACTGTTTTTTTTTCCCCTGCTAGATTATTGGGGTGAATTGTTATATAATCTGTAGGCTGGGATAGAATCTGCATACTGATGAATATCTCAAGAGAAGTTTATACTTTTTTGGAATGGTGGGAGAGCTAGGCCTAGGAATGGACCTCTAGCCAAAATCACAAAAGAGAACATGTCTTCCTTACTTGAGAGAGATTGATTGATGTAATTTGAGGAAACCTGGAGGCCAGTGAGTGTAGTGCAAAATTAGATTTTAAGAAACATGAAACTACTTTTCTGGGCAGCAAATACTAATAAATTAGGAACTTTCTTAACCTGTGGATTAGCATGACTGAGGACTGGGCTGGATTAAGAGGGTTGGAGGTAGGAGTAGAATTGTCTCTTGGTTCAAACCAGGGTGGCATCATAAAGAGGGTAATATCTCAAATTTGGGCAGCTCAAAGAAAGAGATCATCTTCCCAGTTCTCTTCACCAGCTCCAAATAGCCCAAGCGCTTACCATCAGATTGGCACTTTGTAAATCTTCATAGCTGCAGTACCTATATTTTTAGTTTGTTGCCCAGAAGTCATTTATCTCCCCTGTCTGTCTTTCATGTACTAGTTTGCTGCAATAGGAACATTTTGGTCAATATTCTTTACTACACAGAACGCAGGAGCTAAATATTACATAAACAATTACAGAACAAAAACAGAACTTGTTTTAGGAACGAATTGTTGAATTGCTCTGAATTTACTAGCAAGCAGTATCACACAGTGTCAGGGATGATCAAATTTAGAATATATAAGAATTGCCTAGAATCTCACTGAAAATGTAGGCTTTTGGTTTGTACCCCCAAGATATTCTGAGGCTGTAGGTTTGGGATGGGTCTCAGCTACACTTTTAACAAACCCAACAGGTAATTCTGTGTAAGTGGTTTACACATTTTGAGAAACACTGCTGCAGGCCATTGTTTCAAGGTGCAAAATGATTTTTGTGTAAGATAGGATAATGAGTAGAGCCATGAAACTGATCTTAAAAAATGCCTCCAGTATCCTAGGCAGTGAACTAGCTGTTTTGCCATACATTATTTCATGAGTTCCTCTAAATAATCCTGTAAACAAGATGTTATCTCCATTTTACAGATGAAGAAATTGAGCCTTAATGAGATTAAATTATTGGCCTCAAATGATACGTATCAGAACTTAGAACTTGTGACTGAATTCAGTAGTCTTCATTTTGCACATTATCTCTTCAGTTCTAGAACTCTAGAATAGGAGCAGTGGGAGCAGAAAGATGATTTTGACAAATGATTTTTCCCACACTGTATCACAACCATAAAACCACTGACATGAATATCATCATTTTGATAATTCCTATAGTATTTGGAAACTAATTTTGGAAACTGCTCCCTTTCCCTGAAACTCATTTACCTAGCCAAAAGCTCCTTCCTCTGTTCTTTCTCCTAATCTGCACTGAGGTACCTATTTGATCCTTTCATGGCTCTTGGCTCTGAAAACTGGCGGAGTCAGTGTTGTAAGTGGCTTTGTAAGTTGCCAGTGAGATGATCCACTTTGTACCGGGGAGAGGAAGAGTAGCTCTTTTAATCTTAAGGGTTCTCGTCTGCCATGGCATCAGCTATAAAAACTACCACAGTCACCCTGCAAATACAAAAGCTCCAAATCACCTTATTGTTAACTCTAGGCCCAAGCAAGGCTGAAAGTCACCAAACTACAGTCACTTTCTAGCCTCCTATAATCACAGTATTCTCTGGAGGGTCAAAGTTTGCCTAGTATCTGCCACTGACCTGTCAGTTATACAGACTTCAGTTTGAAACCCCAGAGTGATCTATTGACCTGTGACTTTGACTGTTTTAATTGGTTAATTTGTAAGATTTGACCTCTGATATTTGCTAACTTTTTATAGGGAGTTGTATTTGTAACGGAAGAAGAGAAGAATAAAAAATATTAGTTTTAAAAGTGGCCTATGTGACTGCTTTTCTAAAAAGGTATTTAATGCTCTTAGTACTTTGGCTTATCTCTTTGAAATAAAGCTAATACACAGGATTGCCTTCACATTGTTGTACTCTTCCTTTTTTGATCGATAATTGCATTGTCTTAGAGCCTAGAAATTGTTAATATTAGCTAAAACTACTTGGCTGCTCTATTAGAAGTTCCTTTTTTGTCAAGTTTTTCTCAAACATGTTTCTGCCTCAAAAGGAGCCCTGGGTAATTATGAGGTAATGGAGTACCTAAGAGGCCCAATTTTGTGGATATATTATGGTAAAAATAGAATTTGGGGATATTAACTTCCCAATTTCTGTCTTTAAAAAGTAGCCCCGTAAGAAGTCATTGTCTATCTCTGGACATCCCAGTTATTTGCTATCATTTAAGCCAAGAAGTCTCTTTGGTTTGTTTTTTTTTTCCTAGGCTTAATGTTTATGTAACCTAAACATTCCCCAATCTTGTCTCCTACAGGTAGACTGGGTACAATGTGATGGTGGCTGTGATGAGTGGTTTCATCAAGTTTGTGTGGGTGTATCTCCAGAAATGGCTGAAAATGAAGATTACATCTGTATAAACTGTGCAAAGAAGCAAGGGCCAGATAGCCCAGGTCAAGCACCGCCTCCTTCCTTCATAATGAGCTACAAACTACCAATGGAGGATCTTAAGGAGACCAGTTAGCAGTTGGTGGGTTAGTGTGGGACATGGGGAGAAATGGACCACGTTGAGACCTAGTCATCAAATAGAGTGGTTTAGATCCACTCAGAATGTTGCTTCCAAAGACGAATGGCCTTGAGAGAAAGTCCTCTTAGCTGACTTCCTCTTTGCATGGACTGTGTGACCTACATTCTCTTCAACACATCCATGCAGAGGGTGTCTTTGGTATAGCAGCCAATATTTCAATTTATGTCTCCTCTGAGTATGGTTTGTTACTTTACGGCCAGACATGTGATTGAGCTCTAGATTGCTGGTTGGCATTAATACATTGGTATGCTAGCAAGGCGTGTAGGATGTGGCTTATGGCCAGTTGATATTAGTTAGTGGTGTACAACCTAGGGCAGCACCATCTGGAGGTGCTGATGACTTGGCTCTCCTTAGGACAGTTGGAGAGGAGTGAGAATACCGCTCTCCTCCTACTGTTAACTGGCATATAATGCCCTACCGATACAACAACGGGAGCAGCAGGGCCCAAGTTACGCCTGTTAGTCATGGGATAGTAGCCAGAGTCTAGATCCCAGCTACTTGTGTGTGTTTGTACCAAGAAGAAAACCCCAAGTGAGAGGCAGATCACCTTATCTTCCTAAGGAGAGGAGTATGTCCTCTAGTTCAGAAGTCTGACTAGATTGGATTCTGGGAAGAAGAGCCTTTCTTACTTCAAGTCAAGGAGCCTTTTTTTTTTTTTTTTTTTTGGCTTTAAGAAGTCTTGCTGTCTTGGGTCTGCATTTTAGAGACAAGCAGGTACATGGATCCAGGCTCCTGCAAAAGAAGAGAAGACAAGTCAGAATGTTTTATTGAGACACAGTGATGCATGCTTTTTGGGGAAACCTTCATTCACAAGTATACCAGATACCACCAGGCTTCAGGCATGGCCATGAGCAAGACCAGCAAATAACAGCTTTTTGCCTTGCAGCCCTGACCCCAATGTCTGCTGTTTCCAACACTGGCAATTTCTGATTGTGGCCCACAGCAGATGCTGTTGAATGACACCATGGCTTCATCAGAGAATGGGGGGTTGTAGCACCTCTGGGTGATAAAGTTGTTTTAGTAAATCCATTTTTAAAAAAAGAAAAAAGGACTTGTTTTTACTTTTTTCTAAATGTCTCTGACTACTGACTGTTCTATAAATAGATTATTTTTCCTTTTTTAATATACATATATGAATATATAAATATATATATTTACTGTTACCAGCAGCATATGACAGAGTTTCAGCATCAAAAATCCATTTGGGGGCTTGCTTTCTCTTTTTTGCTTTTTAATAAAGAAACCCCATTCCTTCCTTGTAGTACAAGGAGTTAGCACTTCCTTCTCCATCCTAGCCTGACCAGATTTTCCATGTTGTTTTTGTTCAAATAGATAATTACATTTCCTTTGTGTGTTGGAACTTGTCCCTATCTGTTGGGAAACTTGGTCTTACTATTTCTGTGGTGGCTGTTTTGTTTTGTTTTTGTATGTGACTGTTTGAAACTATGGTGCTGTGTCCTCTTTCCTCCTGTTGTGTTCTCTGTTCTTGTTAAGATGTTAGGTAAGCTGTATGGAAACGTTTATTAGAAGGGGACTCTTTTTTTTTTTTTAAGGACAAAACAAAACAAAACAAAAAAACAACCAAAAAAACCCTAAAAGTAGTGTTTGGTCTTCACTATCCTGTGTCCCTTTGTTTTGGTTAAAAATCTGTGGTTTGACTTAATTCATCAGTTTTCTTTTTAAAAGGGAGGAGCAGGATGGGCCTAGAGAACAGCTTTTTCCTCTTGGCCCCAATCTCTTTTAAAGAAATGTCTTCTAGTAACTAGAAGTGAAATGTACTGTCCAGTTACAGTTTGAGTGGGTATGAGATTTAACTCAAAAGGCATCTTACTACAAAAAGCAAAAGCTTTCCTGTAAAACCCAGTTTCTGTAAATGCATTCTCTATGGTTCATACTACCTAATTTTTAGTCATTCTTCCCTTAATATTATATAACATTTCTAGTGTTTTGACCTGTTAAGAGGTTCTTAAGCATCACTGTGCATGATCTCATCTTAAGTGTGTATATAATTTAAGATTTCAGTGGATGTTGCAAGGTAACTGTTAACCAATTTCGTAAGTTTTCATTTTGCCAATCTATATAAAGACATTACTTAAAAATTTCATCTGGTTGATGTTATAAAAGAAAGCACAATATTTTTTTGCCTTTTCATCTTCTCTGTAAAGATCTTCAAATACTTGTGAGTAAAAAATTGAATGCAATTTTAAGTGATGGCTGCCTGGGTGGAATACATTTTAAAATATTTAATTATTCTTCCTAGTCACCTGTTAACTTTACTCAGCCATCAGTGGAAAGGCATGGAGATGCTGAGAAAGTGGCTAAAGTGTTCTGCGTCCTGGAGTATGGTGGATGGATATAGGTGGCTGCTTAGGGAATAATGATGTCCTTACTATGGTGTTTACCTACTAGAGACGTGAGAGAGAGATGCAAGGCAGTCTGCAGCCATGAGTAGTCCCTGTTTACCTTCTGGTATTTTGAAACGTAAATATATCACTTAGTTGATACTGTGAGCTTTTCTGTATTTATTTGAAAGTCACAGAGGATTTGGTCTAACTTGACCATAGATTTAGACCAAGGCTGAGAAGAACAGATAAGAGAAATTAGTTTAAAAAAATTAAAAAAGGGAGAGGGAGAGGAAGAAAAATGAACATACACAAGTCTCTAATTTTGGAATTAATGAATCTATTTTAAGACATGCTGGTGTCCTAATGTAATATAAAACATTGTTTTCAGTTAGAGGAAATTACTTACAACTTACTCTGTTCTTCTGTGTTGTAACATTTCATAGTAAGACCCAATTTAAAATGTTCCTTTACCCTTCTCTCCAAAGTTGCAAATTTTTCACCATTGGTATTTTAACTTCTATGTTAATTCTATCAAAGGTATTTCTTACTACCTTCATTATAACTATGTTGGGGAAGGTTACAGAAAGAAAAACGAAAAAATGCTATGCAGGTCTTTAATATTCTCAAAGGGCGTAGGTCATTGGAACTATGCAAACCCCCAAGTGTACAGCTGTAGCATTAGTAGTTTGCTTGCTTGTTGGCAGAAGAGGGGACATTTTCTTCCCACAAATGTTTATTTTACTTACTGATAGTTATTGCAACAAAGCCATGTTGAGATTTAGATGCTAAGGCTCCCTTCCTGAGTTGCTGCAAACCACCTTTGCACTGCATGATTCAAATTTGTGCCTCAATAAAATTACAAATTACTGTATGTCATACTTGGAATAATTGAAAAGACAAGCATTAAATCTGTGGTTGCCTACCATGTACTTATTTAATAATCAAATTCTGAGCAAAGGCTAGCAGACCTGTGAGAATAATTTTACCTGTGCTTCACTTCTGTTCTTCTCTGCTTTTGTCTTTGGTGTCCAAAACATGTCAGTTTATTTGTTTTTCTTAATTTTAAGATTCTGGATGCAGTTCAGTGCACGTAAAAGAAATTCCCTGCTTGTCAATATTTTAATTCTGTAGTATGTTTGTGTGAATATCAGCCAGTACTTAAAAATAGGAGGATGAAAGGAGAAATTGAGAAATGCTTTCTTTCAAACGGTGGGACTATCTACTTTTTAAAGGAGAAAGTGACAATTTGGAGTGGGATTTTAAAATTGTAAATTGTGGAAGAATTAAGCTGTTAAAGTCCCACATATAACCAGGTTCAATAAAGGTTTACATATGGAACTAGCTTCATATGTGTGTAGAAAGTTGCTTTTGCATTAGGTCTATTAAGTATAAATTTTAAAAAGCAGGCAACGGATTTGTCTTTTACCTTTTGAACTGCCCCCCCCTTTTTAAATTAAAGCATATCGTTACTTCTTTGGATATGGATGTGCCAAGTGATATTCACAACAGGAGAAGGAAAGAATGGGATGTGAATATATTTTGGAATTGCAGTCTTCTCTTGGCCTGGATCATATCCAGTCACCACTATGCAACGAATGACTTGCACTGGGAAAGGAGGTGCCGGGGTCAGATGTAGCCTGCTTTTACTCTTACCTTTGCAATACTCCAAGATGTCTGAACAGGAATGTCTTTTGTAAACCTCAAGACCCTCTATTGATTATTCTCTTACATATTTATTTACCTGTTAGTGAGACACTTAAATATAATATGGACTCTAATTTACCAGGGTTTTTGGTGGTGCCTTATGAAAAGTATAACTTGATTTTCTTGTTTTTTGAGCATGTTTTCCATTTCTTTTGTTTTCTGAAAGAATATTAGATATGGTTATTTGCATTACATCTGAAAAATAAAAAAAGTTTTGTGTGTGTGCTCAGGTTCCCCCCACTCTGTCATTTACATTGGTGGCAACTCTAAATGGTAACCAAGTAAAGGTCAATTTTGGTAATGAGTATTGATGATCCTGGGGAAACTGGCAAGTATATGAGAGCCACTTTTAACCGGTGCCAAAGCAGTTTCTAATATTGCAATTGCTCTCTATAAAATAAAATACTGGCCTCAAATAATTTGATCAGTGGTATGTTTAGCCTATTCCTGAGAATAGTGTTTTCAGAAAGTGTGAAGTGGCAGAAGTGATTCCCGAAGGTTCCACCTGTCCTCTCTTTTCATCAAGAATCCAGCGATGACCAACAGACATTTCCCCACCTTTGATTCTTGAGCAATTTGTTCCTTGCAGCAAACCAGTAATAGCAGGGAAAACGAGGAAATACTTTATTTTGGCCTCCTAATGCTCTAAACTAGTTCAAACTGCACCTTACTTCAGAGATAGCATTTTATTTTTTAAAGATTTTATTTATTTGACAGAGAGACAGCCAGCGAGAGAGGGAACACAAGCAGGGGGAGTGGGAGAGGAAGAAGCAGGCTCCCAGCGGAGGAGCCCGATGCGGGGCTCGATCCCGGAACACCGGGATCACGCCCTGAGCCGAAGGCAGACGCTTAACGACTGCGCTGCCCGGGCGCCCCCAGAGATAGCATTTTTTACTCATTGCCAGCATTACCAGGTCATGCAGGCATTGCTGAACATGTTAAGTTTCTGCTTTCAGTGAAATTGGCCTCAAATAGGAAATATGTGACTGTGTGTGTGTGTGTGTGTGTTGGTGAGGAAAATTGGTGGGAAGAGGAGAGAGAAAATCTGATTATCTCTTGAATTGGAAAATATTTTTCTTACCAACCAAAAAAGAATACTGAAATTCCATACAGTGATAAATTTTGTTTAAAAATTATGTGGGATCCTCCCAGTTTAGCAAATATTTCAGGGGGCTTTGGCATTGTGGTTGATATGAATAAATTGAAGATCCAGAATCCTGGCCATTAGCCATTAATTGGGAAGTCAACACATGATACAAGGAGAGAAAACAGAAAAGAACACAGAAAAATACTATATTACATGAATAAACTTAGAATGATTTTGGAATTTCTTTATTCTTTTTACCTACTTGTCCCTTAAAGTATATTTCTACACTACTTTTAGTATGAAAGATTTAATTCACATTTCCATCTAGTAAAGTTCCATGAAATTTCTTTACCAAAGATTTTCCCTAACCTTGTCTTTGGAGCTAGGTTGAATATTTTATTAATGGGAAAGAAGGCACCACATGAAGTCTAGAAAATGGCTTAATGGATCCAGCTGGTAAACCTTGTATGAAGGAACCCTGATGAGTTCCCCAGAATATTGGGATGAAGCCAGAATTGTTTGTAGTTAACAAAAACAAATGAACAAAAACTTCAAAAATATGAGGACTTTAGGATTACATAACATAGATTTAGGAATCAAATAAATAATGGGTTTTAGCTCTGTGTATGACCTTATATTAATTTCTTTGAGACTAAGTTTTCTACCATGTGTGGGTTAGTTTGTGTGGATCGAAAGACATTTAAGTTGCAGCCCCTCCCCCTGAGAGAGGGTGAGACAGATGATTTTTAAGGATGTTTTCTACTAGAACTTTTATAGAATTTTGAGAGGAAGATAGAGGGATAATGATAGATCTATTCAGTGCTTCTGTTAGGGAATATACAAACTACTGTGAATATTGTATTTTTAGAAAATATAAATATTAGTCACTTACATATTAGAGCTTACCCGTAATCTCCACTTGGGTCTGAATTTTGCAGTTCATCAAGCGCTTTTATATACCCCAAGACTCATCTCACCACTCTACCCAGTGCCCAACTCTGTGGAGGTAAGGTGATAGTATCAGACACATTTCGACAGACCTAACTATGCCACCCCCTCCTCCTGAATTGGTATTTGGCCTTAGAAATATTTCCCCACCACTCAAAGCGAACGTCCCTTCCCTCTCCATACTAGGCTGCACTGTGCTGAAACCAGTAGGTCACTCACTGGTCTTCAGTCTTAGTAGTCTATTTTAGTCTTCTTTCTGGCCTGACCTCGCCATCCTCTGGAGTTGGAGGCTAAGCTTTGTTGAGACACTAAATGGATTGTCACTCATGCTCTTTGGAACCCAGAACAACAGTTCAAGCACACCTAGTCTTGGTCAGTGCTCAGTGCTTCTATTTATTTTGTCATAGACACATTACTTCAGAGTTCCAGTTGGAACATTAAGGCCGGTTTAGTACGCTTGGCTTTTCATCCCTGTAATTCATTACTGCCATAGAAGTCCGGGGGCGGGGGGGGNGGCGGTGCCTGGGTGGCTCAGTCGGTTAAGCATCTGACTCTTGATCTCAGTCCAAGTATTGATCTCAGGGTTTTTTAAGTTGAAGCCCCGTGTTGGGTGTGGAGCCTACTTAGAAAAAGGAAAAGAAAAGAAAATAAGTGCTAGAAGCCCATCCGGTCATCAGTCCTCTCTCCTTGTATTCCATAGCTATTACCTACTATTCCCAATTCATGTTCCCATTGCTGCCCTTTCTTCCAATTTCTTGCATTATAGAGGGGCACCTGGCTGGCTCAGTTGGCAGAGCATGTGGCTCTCTTGGGGTTGTGAGTTCAAGCCCCATGTTGGGTGGAGAGATTACATAATACATACGTAAGTAAGTAAATAAGATTACATACATACATACATACATACATAAGCAAGCAAGCAAGCATTATAGAGACTAGCTTCCCTATTCCTTTGTGAACTTACCTACTTTTTCATTAAGTGGAACCTGGCTCTCAGCAACACTTATCTGAGGGGTATTTCAAGTTGAAGGCGCTCATTTTCACACTTTACTACTACAAGGTGTGAACCGGTAGGTTGTAAAGGCTGTTGTGCTTGTGTTATTACTGATTTCCATGGCCACACATTGAGGCCTCTGATATGCAGCTGTACTACCATCTATCCTCATTACTGTCATCTCTGGTTATTCTTTTAACATTCATTGAGGACTTTGATGATTCAAGGGCATCTCTGCCTCCAGCCCTACCATTCTTCTGGGCAATATCATTGATCATGGATGACTTTACTGTTTCTGGATCTCCACCTCCAATAATCATTTTAACTCCATTTAGCAAACCAATTCCAAGGCCATAGCTTGGACTCTCAAAAACTAATTTTTGGGGGCACCTGGGTGGCTCAGTCAGTTAAGCATCCGACTCTTGATTTCCCTTCAGGTGGAGATCAGGGTTGTGAGATCGAGCCCTACCTCGGGCTCCCTGCCGGGCGTGGAGCCTGCTTAAGATTCTCTCCCTTTCCCCCTCACCCCCTTCCCTCTCTCTCTCCCCCTCTCTAGAAATAAGTAAAACAATAAAAAAAAAAAAACTTATTTCTGAGATGTTAATGTCTAGGATCCTATTCATACTAGTCTGATTTTTAACATCTTGTCCTTTGATCTCTTCCTCTCGGTATATTTATGACCTTGAGAAACCTCTAGTCGCTCTTTTCTTTCAACCTTCAGTTCGCTCTGATGAGGGAATATACAGACTATATTGAATATTCCACCCTGTTTCTTCTCCATTTAGCATAGACTGCATGGCCTATCACTCACGGTGTTTCCTCATCACTCTGGCCCTGCAGAACCAATTTCTGGATCATCTTAGACATCTGACTTGTTTGCTCGCATGGACTGCTGAATATTACTGAGTACACACCACTGATTGGTAGCACCACAATGACTCAAGTAGGAGGGCTCTCAAAGCCCCAATGGTCCAGCAACCTCTTCTATTTTTAAAGACTACTTCCACTGGGGCGCCTGGGTGGCTCAGTCGTTAAGCAGCTGCGTTCAGCTTGGGTCATGATCCCAGGGTCCTGGGATGGAGTCCCACATGGGACTCCCTGCTCAGTGGGAAGCCTGCTTCTCCCTCTCCCACTCCCCTTGCTTGTGTTCCCTCTCTCGCTGTCTCTCTCTCTCTCAAATAAGTAAAATCTTAAAAAAAATAAAATAAAGACAACTTTCACTGTTGTCACATCCCCACCCACACCTCTTCCCTCAGCAGTGGCCTACCCTCCTAACACCTACTTGAGCAAACTGAAGCTAACAGGAGAGCCCCGAGTTTCCCTGGTCACCTATACCATCAACATCTTAAAGTGGTGTCATCAGAGATGCTTCTCTATATACCCTCTTTGGATGTTCACTTCCAGTTACCACTTAACCACTTTTATTCGGATGTTTCCCAAATCAGTATCACCTGCCCGTGCTTGCTGTCTTTGCTCCTTAATCAACCATCTGGTATTATTTTAATCACTCTAAACTCATTGTGTCAAAAACCAAACTTTTCTTCCCACCCTCAAAACAGTTCCTCTTTCTTTATACCCTCCAAAAGAATAGCTAGGTGCCCAAGCCAAAATTCTGTGAACCCTTCTATATTCTTTCTGACCCCTCCCTTCCTGTATGCAATTATCTCCTCTGTTCCCATTGTGATGCATTCACTCAAGCCCTCCTCAGTTTTCACCTGGATTTCTGCACTAGTCTTTAGTCTGGTCAAGCTAGTTTATCTTGCAAATTACTAGAATGAATTATCTAAAGAGCTAGTCTGTTCAACACATTGTCCTATGAAAAAAAAAACAAAAACAAAAAAACCCCAAACAACCCACATTGTCCTATGGAATCTGCTCCATTTACCCTTCTGAGCTCATCTGTTTCCACACATCCCTCAGTCACTGCTTCAGACACAGATGTTGGTTTCCTAGGCTTTTTCTGGAATGCTCTTCTAGCTCTCTTATTCTCAAGATGCCAGTTTAAATGCTACCTCTTCAGAGGCCCCTTGTTCTCTCACAACAGCTTGTTCTACTCCCTTATGGGACTTGGCAATATATGATTTGTTTATAAGTTCTATGAGGGCAGAAGCTTTGTGTCCTTATCTCTATACCCAGCGACTAGAAGAATCCCCTACATATGGTAAACTTTCAATAAATGACTTGAATGAATGTTGTTTCATGCCTTTGTTCCTCCCCATATATTGTTAATCTCTCAATTTATCGTACTCTATGTTTCGGCTGCCATGCCTTCATCCACATCGTCTCCTATCAACAAAAATTCAACTGAGTAAAGTTGAAGATCTAATTGACCTTATTAAATGATTCATGAGGACAGCATCCTATCTAGCAAGTTAGAGGGGGGCTCTGAGGACCTGTACAAAATGGAAAAATTTTATAGGAAGGATGGTGGGGCAATGAAGTTATTACCAAAACAAAAGAAAGGGTTGTTTCAAACTAGGTCACTTTCCCTTAGGGGGAAGATCAGGAAGTCTCAAGCCACTCCCATATCTTCTTTTGGGGTGGGGGGATAGAGAGGGCCCATGTGACAGAGTACTTTATTGGTGCTCACCAGAAAATTCCCCACTGATTAAGCCTACATCTCTGGGGGAGGCTGAAACTGCAATTAGATTAGGTATTAAGCCCCAGTTTGGTGATCTGGCCTGACATAAGTGACTCCATTTTGGCTATGGTTGTCTTTTGAAAAGTCCTCATTCTTCAAAATTCAGCTCATCCCCAAAACTCTTCTGAGAAGTCTTTCAGATTAATCCTTTCCTCCTAATCTGATTGAGATGTCCTTTCATGGAGCTGAAACCAATGCAGTGGTTCACAAAGTGTGGTCTCTGAATCAGCAGTATCAGCAACACCTGGGAATGTGTTAGAAACGCAAATTCTTGGGCCCTACACCAGACATCCTGAATCAGAAACTTTGGGGCCGGGGCCTACAAACTGCATCTTAACAAGCCCTCCAGGCTGTTGTGATGCTTACCGAAATTTGAGAACCACTAGACTGTATCATAGTCACTGCATTTATATCTCCGGCTTCTAGTAAAGTGCCTAGAACAAGTTTATTGTAAAGATCTTCCTTATAAAGAACTAAAATCCATCTTCCTGTAGCCTCATACATCAGTCCTGATTCTTTTGAGGATATGAAAAACTAGTTCAGCTGCCTCTGGCAGCCTTTCAATATTTGACAATGACCATTATTTCTACCTCCCTACTCCTCATCGTCAGTCTTCTGGCTTAATATTAATTCTCTCTCCCGTGCTATGACTTTGAGTCTCTTCAAACTCAAACTCACTGGATTTATCTGAACAAAGTCCAACTTCATACCTATCTTAAATATATATTCAGAGCATCCTTTTAGCTTTCAAGCCACAATTCTAAAGGTGAAACTGTAGTGTCGCCCCAACACAATGGAGTTCGTGATGACTGTGACTAGCATTCCATGTGCACAGGTGGATATGTACACTGGAAACCAGAGCTGGTCTGAAGCTCTGTATGTTCCCTATCTCACAGAATCTGACCTTGGTAACATTAATTTCTCCTGTAACTGAATTGGTGGTTCTCAGCCCTGGTAGCACATTGGAATCATCTGGAGAGATTTGGAAAGCCATCCCTGCCCCGCCCATCCCAAACCACTTGAATCAGAGTGTCTCGAAGTAGAGCCCAAGCGTCGGTATTTTTTTTTGAACAGCTTTTTTTGAGATATAATACCATAAAATTCACTTGTTTTATTTTATGAATCAAAGATTCTTAATCAACTTACCGAATTGTGCGACTGGCAGCACAATCTAACTTTAGAATGTTTCCATCACCCCAGAAAGAAGCTTCATGCCTCTTCCAAGTCATCCCACCTCCACTTCCAACCCCAGACAGCCATGAGTCTACTTAGGTCTCTCTAGCTTTGCCTTTTCTAAACTCAAGCATTAGGATTAAAAAAAAAAGGTTTCCAAGTGATTTTAATAACGCAGCCAAAGGTTGAGAACCACAGTTCTAAATGCATTATAGGGAGACCTAATGATTTTTAAGAGCTGCATATAATAAGGATATTTCACATATTTTTATGTGTGTGCCTCCCACCTATGCCAGTGTATTCACCCATCACTAGTATGAAAAGATCATTTATTTGAATGGAACTCAATAGACCATTCTATTATTTTCCTTTTATACCTCTTAGAATCATAATTAAAATTGCTGGGACGCCTGGGTGGCTTAGTTGGTTAAGCGTCACCTTTGGCTCAGGTCATGATCCCAGGGTCCTGGGTTGGAGCCTCACAGTGGGGTCCTCGCTCATCGAGGAGCCTGCTTCTCCCTCTGTCTGCCGCTCCCCGTGCTTGTGCACGCTCTCTCCCTCTCTCCCTCTGGCAAATAAATGAATAATCTTAAAAAAAATTGCCTCCCATGCTCTCCTCAAACTATTTTAAAACATGCCTAGTCTGCTTT
Source organism: Ursus maritimus (assembly GCF_017311325.1). Taxonomy (NCBI): domain Eukaryota; kingdom Metazoa; phylum Chordata; class Mammalia; order Carnivora; family Ursidae; genus Ursus; species Ursus maritimus. The sequence continues at coordinate 3,516,907 of NW_024425119.1, forward strand.
TATCCCTTTTTCTTGTAAATTACCACTTCTTGTAAATAGAAGTGATCTCAGGAGCATTCTCCCTGAGATAATGTCTCCAGAAATGACTGCAGCATACTGGTATTGATCCCATCCATGAAGTTGTTTTCCTTTCAGTATCTTTCACATTGGTGTTTTTTCACTAAATATTTTCTGTTTAACTTCTCCGCCAAATATAGATTGTTGCACTAATATTCCCAAAATGTTTGGGGGAAAATATATTTCCATGTTTGTTTGTTTTTTTAATAGTACAGGGGCGCCTGGGTGGCTCAGTCGGTTAAGTGTCCGACTCTTGATTTCAGCTCAGGTCGTGATCTCAGGGTTGTGAGATCAAGCCCTGCATCGGGCTCTGCACTTGGCATCGTCTGCTTCTCCCTTTCCCTCTGTTCTTCCCCAACGCCTATCTCTCCAATAAATAAATAAATAAATAAATAAATAAATAATCTTTACAAAAATTAAAAAAAATAAAAAATAGTACGTGCACATTTGTTTAAGAAAAATACTAAGAATAAATGAAAAATGACCCTCCACTAAAAAAGGACCACTGTTAAGATTTAACCAGATTCACTTTCTGACAGCTATCTGTGCATATTTTATGTAGGCATATATACAAATATGTACACCTTTACATAAATGAGGTCACACTCTGCTGCTTTGTAACTTGCTTCTTTTACTTAATAAGAGTATTTGTATAAGACAAAAATACAGATTTGTATTCTTTTTAATGGCTCTATAGTTTTGCATTAAATAGACTCAATGATTTTTAAAAAGTTATGTATAATGAGGACATTACTTCTTTGTCTTGTGTTGCAAATTTTTGATCACTTTGTTATTAGCCTTTTATTCTTACTATTTTTTACTTTATGAAAGTTATTTTTTTATGATGTAAACTTCTTTAATTTTATAATTCCTGGTTTTCCTGACATTCTTAGAATGACTTCTACAAGATAATAAAAATACCTCTGTGATTTTGCTTAATATTTCTAGTTTTATTCTCTGTGCTAAATTTTTGTTCCATCCTGAATTAATTGGTGTGAGGAATGAGAAGTTTCTTTAGATTATTCCTCTGTTGACTAAGTTTCTTAAGTTTCTTACAGCGTACTCATCCACTCTTCAAAGTATTTGAGCAGCGGCCTTGCATTTCTAGGCATATGGAAACATAGTCATTCCCAAACCTCTGATACTCAAACGTGACTCCTTACGTGGGTTCATACTGGCTGCTGTGGATCAGTAATAGCCCAGATTTAGCAGTTGAGAACAACACACAGTCATCACCTCACAACTCCTGCGGGTCAGGAGTCAGGGCAAGGTGTTGCCGTTCTTCTGCTTCTGGGTCTCACAAGGCTGTCGTCAAGGTGGTGTTTGAGGTTGTCTCATCTGAAGCTTGGCTGGGGAAGAATCCCTCCCAAGTGCAAGTGGTTGTTGGGGCATTTAGTTCATGTGGGTCATCAGACTAAAGGCCTCTGTTTTTGTTGGCTGCTGGCCAGAAGCCATCCCAAGTGCTTTGGTGCATGAGTTTTTCCAGCCTGGCCACTTGTTTCCTCAAAGCCAGCAAGGGAGAGAGTTTACTAGCAAGACCGATGTTACAGTCTTTTTTTTTTTTTTTTAAAGATTTTATTTATTTGTCAGAGAAAGAGCACAAGCAGGGGGAGCAAGCAGGCTCCCCGCTCAGCAGGGACCCCGATGCGGGGCTCAATCCCAGCACCCTGGGATCACGACCTGTGCTGAAGGCAGACGCTTAACTGACTGAGCCACCCAGACACCCCACGGATGTCACAGTCTTATATAATCATGTACACCTAATCACACATATCCTGTCACCTTTGCTGTATTCTGTTGGTTAGAAGTAACGGGCCCTATTCATGCTCCAGGGGAGAAGATCACAGAGGGATACCAAGGGGCAGTGATTGGAGGGGGCACCTTACAGTCTGTCTGTCACACACTCGGTGAGCGTGAGTGATATGCTGCATCAGACTGAAGTGCCTGAGAAAAGAAGCTGAATTCCTGAGGCTTAGCAATATTCACAATTTCCGTACTTTCCTATTCAAGTTAGATTGAGAAAGAAAAGTATAATGGCGTTGTTTTTCTAATGTTCATAAGAAAGAAAAGCAGTAACTTTTTTCACTTGGGCTCACCTTCTATAAGACTGCTGCAATTTGGGGTAATTACAATTGCCCTTTGGCCAATCCCCTCCTGCATTCAGTGGAACAAATCTTTTCTGCTTCTTAGAGAAATAGAAATCTCCAAATCTCATCACGTCTATTCCTATGTGTTCTGAGTTACTTGACCCTCTGGTAGTTCTCTTCTGAACACATTCCAAATTGCTCCTATCCTTTTTAATGTCTATGCAAAGCATTCTTTTAATCTTCAAGCTATAATTCTGGAGGAAGGCATCAAATCTCCTTGGATTTCTTCATTCATAAGATTCACAGTATGCATAGCTAAGAGTCTGCAAATTTGCTTCCTCTCCATACATTTTCTTGTCTTCTGTAGCCTCATGCTTTTGGAGGCTGTGAGCAAAAATTGCTGTACTTGCCATTCCTAATTTTCATTCACAAATATGGAAATGTGAGGATTCCCTCCTCATTGAAATTACACTCTTATCTTTCCTGTGTATCCTGAGAGTTTCTATTTTGTTCCTCGGGATGGTTTAGTTGGGAGTTTCCTAAACTGATTTCTTGATAGGGGGTAATAAAAGATAGGAGACAAGGGACTAGAAGCAGAAATGAGTTTTAAAGGTTCTCATCCCAAGTTTGTTAACTAGTAGTAATTTCTTCCCCAGGTAGTAAGATTTCCATCTCTGTTACCGATGGGTGATTCCTATATATCTACTTGCCTATAGACCTTTTTATGCCTCAGCAAGGACATGAGTCAGTGCTGGCTTTGTGTGTTGTGTTATAGTTCTTTTCTGTGATATATTTAATATTCTGCTTTAAGTTCTGTTTATATATGCACATATATACATATATCTTAAGTCATGTCTTAGAATGACATAGCCCTAACATTTCCAAATGTCAACTTTTTCATGCTCCTGCTGCCAATGCAATAGCATCTAAATCATTTCTAAAACGTGGTTAGGGGCGCCTGGGTGGCTCAGTCGTTAAGCGTCTGCCTTTGGCTCAGGGCGTGATCCTAGCATTCTGGGATTGAGCCCCACATCGGGCTCCTCCGCTATGAGCCTGCTTCTTCCTCTCCCACTCCCCCTGCTTGTGTTCCCTCTCTCACTGGCTGTCTCTCTCTCTCTCTGTCAAATAAATAAATAAAATCTTAAAAAATAAATAAATAAAACATGGTTAATGCATGAAAATGTGTCTGGGAATATCGTGTATAGATAGCTTAGTGCCACCTTGCGTTTTCTAATATTACTAATTAAGCTACCATTGTACAATAAACATTTGTTTACCAAGCAAACTTTGTCTGGTTTGTGGGATGTGTTAAGACGATGGGAGATGACGAATGGACGGGTGGAGGGAGAAGGAGATACTGTGCTGAGTTCACATGAAATTGCCAGGTTTGAAGGTGTTTCTTGGTTAAGCTGTGTTTTTCCATAGTTGTATCTGCACCCTCTCTGCTTTGCAGAGATCTTGGACTTCTGCCTTCCAGGTTATCCATTGTTCCCATCACACTGAAATTTGCTCTTCCCTCATTCTGCATTTATGCCCTTCCTTTTTGCCTCCTCTGAGCACCTGCCATTGGTCACCTGGTAGGACTTAACACCCAAGTCCAACAGTCACTTCTTTTTCTTTTTTTTTTTAAAGATTTTATTTATTTATTTGACAGAGAGAGAGACAGCCAGTGAGAGAGGGAACACAAGCAGGGGGAGTGGGAGAGGCAGAAGCAGACTCCCAGCAGAGCAGGGAGCCCAATGCGGGGCTCGATCCCAGGACCCTGAGCCAAAGGCAGAGGCTTAACGACTGAGCCATCCAGGCTCCCCCCAATAGTCACTTCTTTAGGCTTCTGCTTCTTAGTTTGCTGGTATGTATGTGGAGTTCCTCCATTGCAGGATTTCTTGATCGGTGGAAACCAAGAATTGAGTCTGCAATGCAGAGGCACTTTGAAGCAGGCACACCCCAAACCAGTCAACGGCAATAGGGCATGTGGAGTCATGGTGAAGTTTTGGGCACTCCAGCTTGACAGAGATGTTAAGAGCCTGGAGAGCACCCAGAAGACAGCAGTGAAAACAGTGGGTGCAGTAAGGAAGGAGAACTCTTAGAAAAGACAAAAGGATTTGTGATTATTTATCTTGGAGAAGAAAAGGCTGAGGGTGGCTTTTGAAAAGAGTTTCAAATATAAAGCCAGCTGTAGTAATCTTCCCTGAGAATGGACTGAGAAGGAAGATAACTGCACGAAGAGGATTTGGGCTACAGAGGTTTTACTTGTGCTGCCCATTAGAATCATCTGGGGAGCTTTTTAAAAAGAGTCAGTGGCCCAGGGGTGCCTGGGTGGCTCAGTTGGTTAAGCATCTGACTCCAGCTCAGGTCGTGATCTCGGGGTCCTCGGACGGAGCCCTGCATCAGGCTTCCTGCTCAGCAGGGAATCTGCTTCTCCCTCTGCCTCTGCCCCTCCCCCTACTCGTGTGCACTTGAGTTCTTGCTTTCTCTTTCAAAAAAATTAAATCTGAAAAAAAAAGTCAATGGCTAAGCTGCACTTCAGAAAAATGAAATCAGCATCTTTAGGGCTGGGAGCCAAGCGTCAGTAATTTTAAAAATGTTTTCTAGGTGATTCCAATGGTCAAACAAGGTAAGAGTGAAGATAGAAGCTCCTTACCTGCTAAGAGTGATGTGATTTGGGAGGGGACTCTGAGTGGAGTGTGTGGTCTTCCTATGTGGAAATGGTTTAAGTGAGTAATAGACCCTTAGCTTCTTGGGCTGTAGGTAGATAGATACAGATACACCCATCCGTACAGGTATCTGCCTATGTCTGCGTCTATCGGTCAGTCTCTGTATCCCTTAGAGATAGGTCTGATGTGGTAGCCTTCTTCAGATGCAGTAGTTCTCAACCCTGGTTGTGCGTCAAGTTTTGGTAGAATCAAGATCCTCTTTGTGAGAATTGGCGTCAGTATGCCTCAGGATCACTGTAGGGCTTTAAAATACAGAGATATCCGGACCCCACCCCCGAAGACTGAATCTTTTAGGTGGGACCCAGACTATAAATTTATATATGTTATATATAATATGTATATATATAGCCAGCTAGATTGGCATGTACGTATATATATAGTTAAATAGAGCTATCTTTAAATTTATATAGCCCTATGGGAGATTCTGATACACAGTCAACGTTGGGAATCACTTTCTAGGAAAAGATCACATACTCCTGATTTCCTGGTTTCGCAGCACCTCTCATTAACAGCCGCTCTGGGAAAGACATTGCAGATTTTGACGGCATGAACTTTGTCTTGAAAAACACCCTGGGCTGTGTACCTGGGAAGAAATCCATATTCTGCTCTGGTTGCCTCCTTTCCCAGTTAACACACATGCCTACCTGAAGTGGAAGCCTGGTGGCAATCAATCAGCAGATTTGCATCAGGACCCTCCTGTGTGTCTAACACTATGTGTTCTTTGAGAATAGAGAAAACTAAGTTTTTTTCTTCCCTCTTAAGGAGTTCACAAACTCTTGCATTGAAACCGATTAGGAAACACACATGAGAGACTAACTGTTGAATTAAATGGGACAGACTGCTGGGGGTGCCTAGGTGGCGCAGTCGGTTAAGTGTCCAACTCTCGGTTTCAGCTCAGGTTCTGATCTCAGGGTCTTGAGATCCAGCCCTGCAATGGGCTCTGTGCTCCGTGGGGAGTCTGCTTGAAATTCCCTCTCTCTCCCTCTGCCTCTCCCACTCATGCTCTTTTGCACTCTCTAGCTCTCTCTTGCTCTCAAATAAATAAATCTTTAAATGGTACAGACTGCCACAGAAGTCCAGTTCTGATGAACACTTCATGGAAAGTGTGGGATTTGAGGTGGTCTTGAAGAGCAGGTAGGATCTGAAGTGAATGAGGGAAAGTAGACCAGGTGAGATGGGCCCGAGTAGGACATCCTTGGGGACTTTGAGAAAAAGCATTTGATGGGAGGGGAGGACCATGTTTGAAAGGAGAGGGAAGCAAAGTTGGCAGGAGTGGATGGGCCAGATTCTCACGTGCAAGGCCATCAGCCACAGTTGTAAGCATTCTAACAAAGCTGGCAACCTCCGGGAGCAGTTGAGTTCTTAGTGTCAAAGAAGGGTTTACAACCCCTTAGGGAGGTCATCCTCTCCTAATCCTGTCTTTCCTAATTGACACAAGGCCCATGGAAGCAAGGTTTCCTCCAAACTCCCTGGTAATGCTTTGCGATTTCTGATTCAGAAGATTTTACATATTAATCTTAGAAGAATCGAGAGGAAAATGGCCAAATGATGTCAGTCTATTCTAGAAATTTATTTTCCTTTTTCTTAACGGAGGGAGTAGGAGTGAGATGTAACAGGAGTGAAGAATGTTGGGGTCGCGCTCTGTTTGAAGGCTTGACAGCAGGGGAAAGGGCACGTGAGAAGCTGGGGCCAAGGCCTCCGAGACCGAATGTAGGTTTCCTCCTGTCTGCAGTCAGCAGCCCCCACTGTCTCCATTCAGTTCCATGGGCGCGTGTGTTGACCATCGAGAAAAGAAGCCCATGGCACCTAAACCTTCAGTGGCACCTGCCAAAATCTTGTTGTTGCTGGACCTTGACGCTCATGGTTGGGCCCCGCGTTCTCCCCGTGAACATAAAGCTGCTCACGCATCAGCATCCGACAAGGCCACGTTGGGATCACGATGGATAAAGACAGAAATAAGACGGCTCTGTGATCATGTCGTCCAAGAGACAAAGACATGGACAGTGTCCAGATCACAAGAAACGACCGAACATCTCCCTATGCTGGCTGACACGGAGGACGGCTGCCTGCCCACCAGTTCCCCCCGCTAGCTTCACTTCGCTCTTCCTGCTTTCCCGATGAAATTAAGAGAGCCGGTCGTGAAATTATCTCTGCTTCCTAGTAGCATCCAATCCAGAGCAAAGCTCTGCTTCCTGAACCCTCACAAAATCACCTAACACAAATTCATTTTAGAACAAATCCTTCCTAACCCCCTCCTGCCGAGAGTCCCCACCCTTCCCGTACTGTGCGTTCTCCCCTGTTGCAGTGAGTAGTTAACCTGTTCAACTCCAGGTGTGTCCCTGGTGTCTTCGGCAGGTGGGCATTGACCCAACAGCGTGAGTGGGCCCCGTTCATTTCTAGTTTGGGGGAACAAGGACAGAGGAGAGCTCTGTCACCGTGCTCCCTTTTGGGTTCCCTCTCCTTCTCTGGATGAAGAAAAGAGTCCTCAGCGGTCAGAGATGAGATTATGGGCGTACCTCCCGTTCGGTATCCATCGGCTATGTAATCGGTGCATGGAGGTATGTCCTTGCCCATCACAAATACACTCCCGCAGTGCTGTTTAAAAATGTTTAGCATCAAAGACTGTCCAAAGGTTGAAATTGTTCTTTTTACATGTGGTCCCTCTGCCCTGATCTCTCACCGTGGCTCTGGGCTATAGTGTCAGGCTGTCGAAGCTATGTCGAGAATTTCTCCATTCACTCAGAGCCCCTATCGCTCACTGTTAATCAGCCAAGAGTTTCCTGCTGAGACTAGTCACATAAATGTTGCAAACTCTCCTCTCTGCGTGTTCTGAGGGTCAGATGAGAAACCAGGGAAACAGGGATCAGAAGAAACTGGATACAGTTGGAAAAGAACAATTTTCTGGAGTTAAAGAAAAAAGTTATGATTTTTCCTTCCTTGCTCGGGAAGGCAGAGTAGTGGGGGCGGATTGTACGCACATCTGGATAGGAGATTGCCTCTGATTAGATTGTTGAAATATTCTTCAGGTCTGATGAAGTTTTTGGTGAAAACAATATTTTTTCTTGTCATTTCATTACTCACCTCTTTCCTAAGAAAGCTATGTTTAATCCCGTGGGCCGGCAATAGCCCAGATACACACAGCGCCAGAGCTGTGCTTGGTGGCCCTTTTCTTGTCTTTTTTTTCCTCCTGGAGTTAAAGTGTAGCCTGGTAGTTGTTATGTAGTGGACTTTGAAATCTTACAAGCCTGAGTTCAAATTCTGCCTCTAAACATTTTCTAGTTACGTGACCTTAAGAAAGTCATTTACTTTCTGGGGCTTTGTTTATTTATTTGTTTATTTATCTACTGGTTTCTCATTTTTAGAGATCGTACTAGCAATCTCTGTTGTCTCTCCTGATCAAATGGGGGTCCCCATATGTGGGGGGACCCGCTTGGATGGAAGCCAGCAGCGCGGGAGGTGAAAGAATTCACCCGAGGCAGAACAAAGGAGATGGAGGTTTATTGAAGACAGGGCAAGGGAGCCGAGGGCAGGACAGCAGAGGCGAGGCTGTGTGGCACGAGGGAGTGGGTGGGGGCTGTATTTAAGGGGGGAGGGCGAGGAGGTACGGGCACGTATGGAATTCTCCTCTTTGGTGCCTGCGGCCGGGTGTCAGTAACCCACTGGCCAGTTAGAGCTTATAGGTATTCTGAGGTGGGTCCCCTGATGGGCCTGTCTGTATTCCCCCGGGGGCTGGGGGCACTGTGGGCCCTTCTACCTGACTTAGGCTTCCGTTGTTCAAGCCTGCTGCCCAAAAGTGGCCTCTACCTGTGTTTCATAGGCTTATTCTGAGGGTGAATGAGATGGCGCGTGGAGAGCACTCAGCACAGTGCCTGGCATACTGGAAGTGCCCGATAAAATGAGTAATGGTGATGACTGATATCATTAATATTCTTTGTCATAAGTTTTGTTTCTTTAAGACCTTGGGCTTATAGAATTTAGACTATCCTCCCTGGAATCGAACAGCACAAGAGAAGAGTCTTTGGCGTTTTCAGTACACCTGTGGTCCCGGCGCTTTGCCCCACAGGGTCAAGTGCTTGGACGGCAGTAGTCAGGGAGCAAACCATCATCTTTGAAGAAAAACCCTTTTTATTTTAAATTAATTTTAGACTTAAGGAAATGTAAAAATAGTACAGTTTCCATATACCCCCAAAGCGAACATCTTAGCCAACCGTCGCACGACTGTCAGAACAGGAATATAACACCAGTGGAGCGCCATCAACCTAACGGCCTTCTTCGAATTTCCCAGCGTCCTGTCTAGGATCTGAGGTAGGGTCCCAGGGTACATGTGAGCCTTATTTCCCCTCAGTCTCCTGAGGCCTACAACAGTCCCTGTCTCCTTGTCTTTCACGACTGTGGCACTTCCGAAGAGCACTGGTCAGTTATTTTGTCCGGTGTCCCCCACCGTGGCTCTGTCTGATGTTTCCTCATGACTGAACTGCGTCCTTGGCAGAAGTGTGGTTGTGTTTTTCTTCATCCGTCATCTCCTGCGGTTTGTGACGTGGTAGTGATATGTCTTATTACTGGAGATGTTGGCCTTTCTGGTGGTTTCTGTCTGATGTCTCCACCATGAAGTTACTCTCTCTTTGTAGTTAATAAATATCTTGGGGGAGATGCTTTGAGACTATGTAAACTTCTCACTCACTAATTTTAGCAATCATCGGTGGATCTTGTCTCCAACAATTATTAGAGTGGTGTTTGTCTAATGGTGGGTTTCTATTTCTTGCTTTCCTTCTACTTTTATTAATTAGAATTGTACTGTACAGAAGAGATGTCCTCCCCCCCATTTATTTATTTAATTAATTAATTTATTTATTAGCATGGATTTGTGAATATATTTCATTCTTTGGGTTAAAATCCGGTACGATCCTTATTCATTTTGTTGCTCAAATTGTTCCAGTTTTAGTAAAACCTTAATTTGTTTAGTTTATTCCACTTGTTCCTTTCTTCCCATTCAGTGTGATATTTGAAGAGTGTGAAAAGGTCAAGAGGTTCCTCGCCCCTGTGGTTAAACAGAACTATGCCTATTAATTTTTTTAAAAGATTTTATTTATTTACTTGAGAGAGAGGGAGCAAGCAAGAGCATGAGCAGGGCAGAGGAGAGAAGGAGAGGGACAAGCAGACTCCCCGCTGAGCAGGGAGCCCACCATGGGACTCGACCCCAGGACCCTGGGATCATGACCTGAGCCGAAGGCAGACCCTTAACTGACTGAGCCACCCAGGTGCCACTTATGCCTATTAATTTAAAGATCTCCCGACACCTCCTTCACCAACCCATTCCAATGTTGAAACTGGTATTGCTCAGAAATATTCTTTCTGAAATGAATCATACTCCTTTGAAAATTTATTTGCCCTGTGCCACTCCTAGTAGAGAGAAAAAATTGCTAGGGGCATATATCATGGCATATTTGAAATATGCCCATGGTCAACTGGATAGAAGCCAAGACCTGCCAGGCTCGCTTTCTCCATGGTTCACTTTATTTCTGTTTGGGGAGCACACCCCCCCGTTATCCTAACAGTCTGGAGTGAGTCTTAAAATGAATGCAGCCTCTTGAGTGAGAACTCTTGAATACTAATTCTAGGGTTCCCTATTTCCAGGTTTCCTGATCCAGGAGGGCAAAGGATGCTGGCAACGTGACTTAGAAGCAAGGCTATTCCTGCCTGATTTGTGCTAACCTCCAGACAGGGCGTTGTGAGGAAGTGTCACCAACACTCATTTACCAGTGGTTCTCAAACGTTTTCAAACTTTGGCCGAGCTAAACAGGGCAAAAGACTTATAGCATCAGTTCCTACTTTATGGAGAAAATGAAATTGGGGATAACAAAGATTTGGAGAGGGATAAAATAGCAATCAAAACGATAATATGTAAGGGACACCTGGCTGGCTCAGTTGGTGGAACGTGCAGCTCTTGACCTCGGGGTTGTGAGTTCGAGCCCCATGTTGGGTGTACAGATTACTTACAAATAAAATCTTTAAAAAAAGCTAATATATAATAGGTTATGTAAAAACCATAGGATCAGCAAGAAAAACCAGACATTCCTTGGTACAAGAGCAGCAACTGTAAATGACTCTTAATCCAGTCTGAAGCAGCTCAGTCCGATCCTGACGATGCCCTGGTCACCGAGAGTCTTTCCTGGAAACTGGGAGCCCCAACTTTTGCACACAGAGGGCATAGGAGGGGCTATTGCCAAAGGCTCTAGGGTGTCCTAACTTAGAATACTATACATATATCTATCCGAGGCCTCAGCACACTCCAGTTATCTGGTCATTTTCAGTTCCAAATACTAGAGTTTCTAATGCTTAGCAGCTCACTTACTAGGTCATTAGTAAGTACCACGTGCTGGTAAGTAAACATAGAAGTTGATAGCATTGCATTTGAAAATGGACTTTTTTGTACGAGTTTGCAGCCTCTCTCAGAGAACACTTTTGGCCTCCTGTTTAACAGTTAAATAAGATGGAGGGATGGTTAGAAGGGGAGAGAAGGGGCAGCTGAAACATCTCTGCGAGGCTCCCTGGGCATTTTTTTTTTTAAGATTTATTTATCTATTTGAGAGAGAGAGAGAGAAACAGAGATAGCAATAGAGAGCAGGAGAAGGAAGGAGAGGGAGAGGCAGGCTCTCCCCTGAGCAGGGAGCCCGATGCGGGGCTGGATCAGGACCTGAGCCACAGGCAGCAGCTTAACCAACTGAGCCACCCAGGTGCCCCCAGGCCACATTATTTTTTATCCCATTCAGTCATCCACCCCCACCCTTGCCCCCACCCCCTGACTCCTTCTTACTGTCTGGCCTGAACCCAGCTTTGCTCAGGGGTCTCTCGATCTCATCGCCTTCAGGAAACCTTCCCGGCTCACTGTGAATGATTTCCTAAGGGCCAATACCAGCTACCATTCCAAGACTTGCTGTGTATTAGGCCCTTTACATATGCTCATTATCTCCTGAAACCTCACTCAGCCCTGCAAGGTAAGGAGTAGGCGCCCCTTTTTATAGATTTCTCGAAAACAAGGTTTTTGAGCAATGAGGCCACAAAGAGGAAAGCAACAGAGGTGGGACTCTGCCCTGGACCATCTGGCCTCGGCCCCCGGGGCGCATGCGGACCCAGTGTGCGCCCCAGCCGCTGGTCTGGGGCTCTGCCACCCCGCTCTGCTCCTGCCCGGACACGAAGTGCGCAGTGCCGAGGGCTGGACAGCGGCCGCCTCCTCTTCCCAGCCAGCTCCTCCGCCTAGGCTGAGTTTAGGGCTTTGCTTTATCTTAAAGCTTGGCACTTTCCTTTCCTTATTGGTTAAAAAAAATTATTTAAAAAAAATCAAAAGTAGCACATTATTTAACTATCCAAAAAATCTCAAAGCTTCAAAAACAGAAGTGAAAAATGTCCCTTATTTCATGTTTCATTTCCGGATGCTCTCCAGATTGAACTAGTATTAATTGTTTCATAAGCATGTTTTCAGACTTTTCCGTATGTATATAAATGTGTGTCTGTCAGGCGCCTGGGCGGCTCAGTCAGTTAAGCCTCTGACTCGGGCTCAGGTCATGGTCTCAGGGTCCTGGGATCAAGCCCCGCATTCGTCTCCCTGCTCAGAGGGGAGTCGTTTTCTCCCTCTCCCTCTGCCCCTCCCCCTCTGCTCATGCTCTCTCTCTCTCAAATAAATGAATAAAATATTTAAAAAATGTGTGTGTGTGTGTGTTGAGGTTTTTCGGACTTCTCAGATTTCTGTAATCTTTGTATCTTTATTCTTCTTTCTGACAAAAGTTTTCTTTTATTGAATTTTATGCATATAATTTTGCTAGTAAAACAAAAAGTAAAAAATAAAAAAATAGATAATATGGTACAACCTGCAAAAACAATGATTGTTTTTTTTTTCATTCCACTAATGTATTTTTTTTATTGAGGTATAGTTGACTCACAATATGACATTAGTTTCAGGTGCCTATACGTATCTTTATTCTTAGTCATGGTCCACACCAAGTCATAAACTGCAGAAGGAGAAGAGGAATGTTCGTGCAATCTACAGGGCACCCGACCAAAGGAACACCTATTCCTGATGGGAGTACAGGGGCGCCGGAGCTGGAGAAAGGGCGGAAGGCGGAATCCCTCTGGGGAGAGCTCTGGGGAAGACAGCCTGACGTGCCAGAGTGTGCTCACACTCCCCGGGCTGTGAAATCACTCGCGTGTGAGTCTTCGGCGCTCAGGGGAGGGAGAGTGGGGTGGGGAGGCAGGAGGCGGAATGTGGGCTGGGCCAAGTCTAGAATTACAAGTGCCAAAGAGGAGTTGGAGCCACACTTTAAATAGCCAGCCCCTTCCCCTTCCCCCTTAGATAGTTCTTCTCCCCCTGCCTGGACCTCTGGCAGCAAGCGCCCTAAGGTTGGTGACATTTTCTTCTCTCTCTCTCTTTTTCTTCTGTTTCTGAGTGTCAGACTCCGGGTTGGTAAGATCATAGGACTTACAACCAAAGGATTTTTGGATCCTCCTAGAAAATATGCCCTGCCACTTATGTGTGCACGTGCAAAGACTAGATGCTATATTCTGGGCTTTCTGAAGCTTCAGGAGCCGTGGGCTTGAGGGACCAGGTGAGTTAAAGGACGAGAACCCTCCATTGAGAGGAAAGAAAGGCTTTCTTCTCTGTGAGATGAGACCACGAACACTCTTCGGCAAGATTGAAAGAAAATAAAAATTTGAGTGCCTGTTATTTCTACTAAGTGCTTTACTTTATACACATCGCCTTGCTTAGTCCTTCTCACTTTTACAGATGCGTGAACGGAGGCCCAGAGTAGTTAATTCACTTCCCCAGAGCCAGACAGCGAGTGGTACAGTGCAGAGCCGAGCTCTGTGCCCGGCTTGTCGGACTGTGCAACTTCTGAGAAGGGTGCCCTAATGAGGCCAGGGACCCAGGAGAGGGCTGCTGCTTCTTCTAGGGCTCTGGAGGATGAAGGAGTGGAGGGAGAGGGCGTTCCACATAGGAAGGCACCCATTGGATGGTAAAGGGAGGCTCAGAACCAGCACAGGATGCTAGACAAGCTTCTCGAAAGGACTGAGGACCAGCTTCTTGGGACCAGCTGGTTGGGTTTCTCCTTCTTAGCTCACAATCTTTGGAGCCTATTCCCTAATTTATCAAATAAATAAAAGTCACTTTCTCTGTGACTTTTTGAATCACTGAGGTAGCCCGGCTGGGGAAGCAGAGCCATAGGGAAGTCTGGGCAGATGAGGCTCCCACCGAGAAAGTTCTGTTCACATGAATTTTTCTTGAGGTGTGTGAGAAAGTCCATCTGCCTGCTTCTCCAGGAAAGGGACCATTGTATAAAATCAGGAGGGAGTCATCGGATGATGCTTATTGAGACATGCTGATAAACCTGGGTAGGCAGGGTAATCGAGACATTTAATGGAAAGAGCAGGGACAGAGTGGGTTCAAGTCCCGCCTGTGCTGTTGACTCGCTGTAGGGGAGCAGACGTGTTACTTAACCTCTCTGAGCTGCAGCTTCCTTATTTGCAAAGCAGAACTAATACAGCGTACATTTCGGGGCGGTTGTGTGGATCAAAGGAAACAAATATATTTAAAGTGCTTGGTAGTAGTTGCTCACTAAAAGTGAGTCATATCCAATCTTATCTTCAATCCCAATAAAAGTCTAGAATAGCGCAGTGAAGCATTTGCAACAGTGGCTCTTTATCCATTTCATGTTCTCTTTTCTACCATAACAGATTCCTATGTGTGTTATCACCAGAAAAGAAAAAGAGCCTATAATTCATCTTTCTCTTATGTTGACTTTAGAGAGACATGGAAGGATAGCTGGAAAGATCAGCCCATCTCCTTCAGAATTCCAGGACCCACTGAGCCGCTCTCATTCCTTTGGAAAGATTTTGTAAAAACTTACTTTTGCTTTAATATTACAAAATAAATCATATTTTTTGATGAAAATATAGAAAATGGAAATAAGGAAAACATTCCTATAATCCAACCACAGAGAGAGAAAGGTTTTGGTAGCTATCCTAATCTTTCAATGCATACACTTTATAAAATCTTTTCCAAGTATAATCACATCCTCTATGCTATTTAATAACTTTTCGCTTCACATATTGTGAACACTTTCATTTCATTACCCTTTCTCCTGCAACACAACTTTTGATGACTGTATAGTAGTCCAGTGTATGTATGTGCCATAATTTATTAACCTACCTATCATTTTGGAACATTTATGTACTTTCTAATTTTTTGCTACTGTAAACAATGAACACCTTCATGCCAAATCTTTACTCACCGTCACAGGTATTTCGCTAGACTAAATTCCAGAGGCCTTGAGGATCCTTTCAACTGTCCCTGCATACAGAATCCAGACACTGAAGCGCATGCTGACACAGACAAAGCGAGTCGTAGGCTGGCAGGGAGAACTTAGACAACCCAGGGGCCATGTGAAGTCTTCCATATCCACAAGCCCCAACCCAAGAGGACCTGCCTAATGGAAGCCATGCCTGTACCTCGGTATCCATGCTTTCTTTCTGAGCAGGAAAGGAATATACATTCTCAGCAGCTGGTACTCCGCTTTTACCAATAAGAGATGCTAAGGAGGACCTGGGTCTGTGGGCAGGGGGGTAGGAATCTACTTTTTTCCACTGCACTCATTCCCTTGGGAATTTGCTGGAGAAGGAAGGGGAAGGTTTTCCTCCCAACGATCTCAGCAGTAACAGAGCCCTCTGCTTGTTTCCCAGGTGGGATGGATAGCAGGGTCTCGAGCACAACCAGTAATGGAGAGACAAAGCCAGCGTACCCAGTCATGGAAAAGGCGAAGGAAGATGGCACCCTGGAACGGGGACACTGGAACAACAAGATGGAGTTTGTGCTGTCAGTGGCCGGGGAGATCATTGGCCTCGGCAACGTCTGGAGGTTTCCCTATCTGTGCTACAAAAATGGGGGAGGTGAGAGCCACTGCGCCACCCCACCTATCCCTGGAAGGAGGATGTCTCCAGCTCCTGCACTACTGCCCCTATGGGGAGTCCCATGGGTGCATAGACATGCTGGAGTTAGAAAGACCCTTACAGGTCAGGAAGGACACTGCAGGAGACTGAGACCTAGACAGATTACATGACTTCCCCGGGGTTTTTTCTATACTGGTATGGCAGCCTAGGAATATGAATATAGGTTTGGAACCAGATGGATCAGAGTTTGAACTCTGGCTCTGCTACTTAATCTCTGTGTAATCTTGGGCAAGTCATTTAAGCCCCTCAGAGCCTGAACTGCTCTTCCTGTAAATTAAGATAGTACCTGCCTTTCAAGTTGTTGTGAGGATTAGAGGTAATGTGTGTAAAGTGCTTAATAAATGGCAGCTATGTTGAAGATGATGTTGATACTGAACTGTCCTATGGTTGTGAGATTCCTTAGTCTGTGTCTTCCCCTACACTAGTGGCATCATGACATTCCCTAAGGCAGTCATTACCCAACCCCTCCCAGTGTCATAACCTTTGATACTAACGGCTCTCCCTTAAAAATTCCCCACTGCAAGTTTGTCTGTATGTGGTATTAACTCCAACTCTTTCCTAGCTCTTTTTTGGCTTCTCATTACCCTCACCCCATTCCAGCCCGCTGGGGGTAGCTCCCACAGCAGTGGTGGTAATTTCCCAACCAGTAACTCACTCTCAGGGAATCCCAGACCTCCATGGGAGAGCTCGGAGGGATATCTCAGGTCCTGAAGCGTTCTGGGTGAGTCGTAGTTAGGAAGGTTGCCTTGTTGGTGGATAAAGCTGACAGGTGTTGGGGCTCCCCAGATGTGGCTTGGAAGTGAGGCTGCAGTCTGGGCTGGGGGAAGGGGAAATGCAGAGTTAGGTCACATGCGGAAATGCAGAGGGCAGTGGTTATTTTGTGGGCCACAAGGATTAGAGGGTACCCTAATGCAACACCTACCATTTTTCAGGGGAGTAGGAGCCTCCAAATGCGTGGAGCTCCATCTACCAGTGGTTTTGGACAGTGGAGATGGGAGGGCTGGGTTGGGGGGTACAGAGACGCTCTGAACCCCTTGAGTCCTATTCTCAGGATTGTGGCAACCGGAGGACTGGCCTTGGAGTTGGAAGTTAACTTGTATGTTTCTAGAGAGGAGGGGACGGGCTGATATGTCCTTTCTCCCCGGGGATTTCTGGCCAGCAGCCTGAAATCACAGGACTTTGTTCCGTGTGCTCTGTGAGGGAAGGAAGGAGGTCTTTCCACTTGGAACCTAGCGTTGGACACTCCACCTGCCTCCCTTCAGTGAACCGGGTGGAGGCACGAGGCTGGTTCAGGGCGGAGGAGGAGTCTGGGGGCTCAGCTGGGCTTGGGACTCTATCTGGAGCCTAGTAACCAGCTTAGCTCCTCACATGGCAGGAAGATTAGGAGGCGAGCAGCTTTCCCCAAGCCTCTCTGGAATTGGGTAAAGGTTGGCCTGGGAATTAGCAGGAGTGGCACGAAGAGGTGGGAGGGAGTGATTTCTAGTGATTTCTGGCGCAAAACCACTGGGCCGAACAAGGGGAAGCGAAGGGAGCTGTGACCAGGAGCAGTGGGGGGTGTGGGCTCGCCCCGCTGAGGGGAGCTTGTCTGGCAGTGTTTGGATCTGAGCTCTGCCTCAGGGCTCTGGTAAGTTTGTGCAGGCCCGGAAGTGTGTGACTGTCTCGGGTGGAAATGCAGGCCCAGGAGGAGCATCAGGGGCCCTTGGTTCTTGCCATGGGCTTGTGAGGGAAAGGGGTGGGTGTGACGGCGTGTGGCCGCTTCCTCCCTGGAGAGAGCCTGCCTTCCAGCATCCTGATTCTGACCAAGAGAGGAGAGACATTTTCAGGGGTCCTGGATCCAGTCAAACTCCGTTTGATCCCTCACACAGCCACCCACAGTCTCTTCCCTTGATCAAAGCAGGGCCTTAGGACTCCTCTTTTCCTTGATGGATGACAGCAGCTGGAGGGAAGTGTTCTGAGGGGCTTTGGAGCTAGAGACTGATGCCCAGGTTTGCTCTGAAGGGCATGAGTCATCCAGGGCCACCGAGGGAATTAATGGAAAGCCTCCTTTGCCAAGGTAAGGGGGACTCACCGAGGGTATGTGCGGTCATGAGAGGGACCTAGACAGGCCTGGTTTTTGGTGCCCCAGCAGTTTAACCTTCCTGTCATCACTCAACTCCCCTCGCCTTCCCGGGAAAGCAAGCTCCTACAGAGAATGGGGCCCACACTTCCTCTTCTCACCTTGTCTGGCAAGGAACAGACTGATGCCTCTTTCTGGCAGGACACTTTGCCCCCCGTATGAGGCAGGAAGATGAGGAGAATGGAGACCACTTACATTGATTTGACCCTTTTTCCTCCTGGTTTAGTGATTTTATTTAAACCCATGATTCTCCAGCTGGGACTTGGACTTCCAGGGGATGAGAGGAGTGTTTTAAGCAAGTTCTGGAAAAGGATGCTGGGGTACTCTGGGGTGTACCGTGCTCACGTAATGGACCCCATCAGCCTACTTCTGGGCCTCTTCTACCTCTTCCCAGCCTTAAACAGCCACTTTTGTGCTTGGGGCAGAGTGGAAGGATAAGCTAGGCACTTTATTATCATCCATATTTGTTCAGTGGTGAGGTCAGGGGTGAAAAAGTCCCCAAACATAATTTTAGTTCCAAACATAACATACAGATGATGTCTTCTTTGATTCCCTCCAGCTTTAACATTTGGTAGATCCCAATTTGAAGTGAGTTCCTGAGCAGAGAAAGGGCTGAGGCAAGAATATGATAGAAAAGCAGGTCAACAGTGAAACACTATATAGTCAAAAACCTGAGGAAGTGATATAAAGAAGCCCATTTCAGATCAAAAGCTTTTCAGGGGGATGGGTGCGAGCGAGACCTACCTCGATCACCTCCTCGGTGAGCACCCTCCCTGCTGTCCAAAACCTGTGCCAGCCCACCCCTCAATGGCTTTCTGGAGTCTCCAATCTCAGCCAGTTGCCCCAGCACGTAGCCCACCAAACCCTGACCCTGACTGTGTCATTCAACAGCAATTACTGGCTACACGCCTTTGCCCAGAATTCTCCTAAGTTGTTGGGATCCATGTATGCACAGAACAGAACAACTCCCCGTCCTTGTGGGGCTTACGTTCTAGAGGAGGAAGACAGACAATACACGGTCAGCATACTAAGTAGGAAAACTATATAGTATATCAGAAGTTAAGGAGGGCTCTGGAAAAAGACCAAGGAGAGCTGGGTAAAGGAGATCAGGAGTGTGTGTGTAGGGTGGGGACTGAGAACATTTGAACCAAAGTTTGCCAGAAGTGAGAGAGTTGGCGTGTGGATATTGAGGGTGAAAGTGCCCCAAGCAGAGGACACAGAAGATTTAAGAGCCATAAAGCAAGAGGCTGACCGGCTTGTTTGAGGAGTTGCGAGGAGGGGAGTAGATAGAAGCTGAGGTCAGAGAAGTAAACAGGACGGAGGCGGCAGATCACCGAGGTCCTTGTCAGTTATTGTGAGACTTTGTGACATGGGAGACAAGGCAGGGTTTTGAGTGGGAGTGGCATGATCTTGCATTTTATTTATTTATTTTTAAGATTTTGTTTATTTATTTATTTGAGAAAGAGAGCACCAGAGAGAGCAGAGAACACAAGCAGGGAGGGACGGGGAAGGAGAGGGTCAGAGCGAAAGGGAGAAGCAGGCCAGGGAGCCTGACTTGGGGCTCGATCCCAGGACCCCAGAATCATGACCTGAGCCGAAGGCAGACACTTAACCAACTGAGCCACCCAGGCACCTCTATGCTCTTACATTTTAAAATAATCTCTTTGGCTGCTGTTGAGAACTGAGTGTACAGGAGTCAGGCAGAAGCAGACCAGTTACAAGGCTGAAAACGCTAGAATCATCCTTGATCCCCTCCCCCCCAACTGTTGGCTCTATCTAAATACCCAGATTCTGGGTGCTTCTGAACATGAGCCTTCAGCTGAGCTCTCTGCACTCTGGCTGCTGACAGACTGAGTTCTCAACACCCAGAACGCCTGGGACTAGAGACTACCCCCCATGACATATGCAGAATCTGACACTTCTTGTCACCTCCACTGCTACTGCCTGGTCCCAGCAGGCCAAGGGCTGCAGCCTGAGCACTGTGGAGGAGGGATGTGCCCTCTACTGCGATGTGGAAGGCCACGAGAGGAGCAGGTGTTAAGAAGAAAATAAGGAGTTGCGTTTTGGGAACACTGACTTGACGTATCTGTTAGATATCCAAGGGGAGCTGTCCACTAGGCAGTAAAACACAGGAGTCTGGAGTCTGTGAGAGAAAGGTGGATGGGAGATATAAATGTGAGGGCGATTAGCACTTTCATGGTGAGAAGAGACAACAAGGAGTGGAGGAAGGGGAGGGACCAGCAGGGGACAGAGAAGGGAAACCAAATGCAGAAGGATGACAACCAGGACAGTGAAGTGCTTTGGGAGGCAAGGAAAGCAATGAGGTCAGGGAGGCCAGAGGGACAATGGCATCAGATCCTGCAGATAGGTTAAGAAAGATATGGAGGAGAATGGAGTGGGGGCCGTTGGTGACCTTGTAGGAGCAGTTACAGCAGGAAGCCAGGGCAAAGACTTCTTGCAGTGGGTTCAAGATAATGGGGGCAGAGAAGAATTGGAAATAGGAAATATGGGTTATTTGGGCAAAACTCAGGAGTGGGCAGAGTACACGTCTGCTGTGTTCTCTGTCCGGGCTAGGAAGAAGCCAGTATGACTGCTGCATAGTAATGACAGTGCCCTGTAGTGGGGAGGGGTCTCCTGCTGGCCAAGTGGCTGAAGATGCTGCACATTTGAACTGTTTCTCAAGCTCTCCACCCTCAGCTCCCTGGAGGGAAAAGCAAACATGACCTTCCACTGGGGCCTGTCCCCTAAAGCTCTAGCCATGGGGATGAGAAGTCTCTGGATAACCCAAAAGGCATGATACTGGAGGAAGGTGGTAGGAGAGGGTTTGGGTAGTAGGGGTCAACTCTGCCAGGAGGGAATTTAAATTACTTGCCCACCAATCTGAGCCCAGATGAAAACAGATCATCTGTCAACCATTTTATACTTAATTTCTTTTTTTAAAAAAGATTTTATAGATTTAGGTATTTATTTTTTTTAAAGATTTTATTTATTTATTTGACAGAGAGAGAGACAGCCAGTGAGAGAGGGAACACAGGCAGGGGGAGTGGGAGAGGAAGATGCAGGCTTCCAGCAGAGGACCCTGATGTGGGGCTCGATCCCAGGACCCTGGGATCACACCCTGGGCCGAAGGCAGACGCTTAACGACTGAGCCACCCAGGCGCCCCTAGGTATTTGTTTTTAAGATTTCATTTTTAAGTAGTCTCTACACCCAACGTGGGGCGTGAACTCATGACCCCGAGATCAAGAGTCACATGCTCCTTTGACTGAGCTACCAGGTGCCCCATAGTTATTTTCTAAGTCTAGGTTGCTGAAAACCAGGGGAAGAGTTGCTCATGCGAGGAATTGTTGGGTTTTGCTAGTCATAGAACACCAGCTGGAGGTCACCGTGTGAGAGGACAGGTACTTCCTTTTTCTTTATCCTCCTCCAAGCTCTCCTCCCTTCTGATCTTCAGTCCCCAGACACCCAGATCCTTCATGGGGCTTCAGCTGGGGTCTCTCCAGCTCCCTGGACCCTGGCTGCTGGCAGACTGAGTTGGAATGTCTGGAGACTCCACATGAGGCTACAACAGAATGCCCCACAGCTGGATCTCTAGGAATAGGGATCTTAGAGCAGCAGGCTGTGGGGGGAGGGCAGACCTACACCATAGGAACAGAGGCCACAGGGACACCAAAGCAAAGAGGATTAAATAGTACCCGGCCACGGGGACAACTGATCACCTTGATGCTGCTTGTTAGTATAACTAACAAAGAGAAACAAGAAGCACTTTTTCTGCATATAAGAATCGTGATTTTAGTGGTGAGTGTATGATGATTTGTTACCATTGTTAGTTACTGACTCAACCTCCGGTGGTGGTCAGATTAGTGTTGATTCCAGCATCTTAACGACTCATATATGCTCACCGCTGGGTTGCTCGTGTGGAGCCTCATTAGTTTAGGCTTTAAAATACTAGCTGGGACATTATAGATGACACCACAGAATGGGCTCCTTTTGAGAAGGGTGGCCTGCACAATCATTCCTTTCTAGGTTGGGCATGTGGTCTCTCCCATCTCATGGGGAAACCTTCCAGGACACTTCAGAATTTGGGGAAGGAGACTAACCCGCCGGAATGGGGGAGCAGGTAACTGACCTCCATCCTCCATCTCTAGGACTAGCTCCATCTTTTAATCGTTGGTGACCAGGGCTTGGGCGGGGAAAGAGGCAGAGTGCCCCATAGCACCCCCAAGTCTGCACCTGGGTCCCTCTGGGGCCCATCACTCCCCTGACCCCTTCCCCTTATGGGCCAGTGGCTCAGCTTTTTGAATGTGGACCTTGCCCCTTGTGGCCAGCTGTCCATGTGCTCAAAGAGGCAGAGGACGAGGGGAGCAGGGCTGACCACAGAACTGACTACAGTTAAACATTGGCTCGGTTTTTTGGGAAAGAGCAGGTAGCATAAAGATGGGGAGGAGGGGCTCGAGCTGGGCTGAAAATTGTCTTTCTCTCTGTCTTTCTCTCTCTGTTCTCCTTCTTTTTCTGCCATATTTTCCACTCTGAGCAGTAACTGTTCATATCGGCTACTGAGTTCTCTCTTCCTGAATTTTCCCTTCCTGCTCAACAAGTCTTGGATTGATTTATGGACATATTAGGCTGAGATGTTTATGATCTTTAGTTCTTTGCCCTTGTGGTAAACAGGTGCTTTCCTCAGCGTGACTTACGGATGTGTCGACTACAAGCCAGAGAGTGGGAAGGTGAAGAACCGCAGAATGCTATTCCCCATTAATTTCCTTTTAAACAGTTTTATAAAGATATAACCGATTTACAAAAAATGTACATACTTAAAGTGTACAATTTGATAAGTTTTGACATGTACAGACCCATGAAACTGTTGCCAATCAAAATAATGGACATATTCATGACTCCCCCAAGTCTCCTCCTGTCCCCTTCTCCCACCTGTTACTTTTGCCACCCTGTCCCAGTGCAGCCACGGACCTGTTTTTTAAAAAAGATGTCTTTCCAGTTTTATTGAGATATTATTGACATAGCATATGTTAAGGTGTACAGCATGATGATTTGATACATGTGTCTCTGTGAAATGATTGCACAATGATGTTATTCGATGCTTCCATTCCCTCACATAATTATCTTTTCTTGGTGATAACACTTAAGATCTATTCTCTTAATAACTTTCAAGTATACAATACGGTATTGTTCACTGCAGGCACCGTGCCGTGTACATTAGATTGCCAGACCTTATTCATTTAATAGCTGCAAGTTTATCTCCTCATTTCCCCCATCCCTGAGCCTCTGGCAACTACTGTTCTACCCTTTAATTCCACAAATTGGGCTTTCTTATCTTTATTTTTTAACAGTTTGTTTGTTTGTTTTAGTAATCTCCTCACCCAACGTGGAGCTTGAACTCACAACTCTGAGATCAGGAATCACATGCTCTTCAGACTGAGCCAGCCAGGTGCCCCCAAATTTGGCTTTTTGAGGGTCTGCATATAAGTGAGAACATACAGAATTTGCCGGAGTACTGAGCTCATGGTGGCTGAGGCCTCTGGTGCTCTGAGCTGTGGTCACTGGTCTGGGGCTGGGACATGAGCAAAGGGATCATGGATGACAACAAAGCTGGGCTGTCAGGTCCAGAAGGGACCTGCATCACTACTCTACTCCTCACTTTGCTAATGAGAAATATAGAGAAAGGACACTTCCTTAGGGTCCCCAGGAAGTTAGAGGCCAAAGCCAGAGGAGAGCCAGGGTCTCCTGCCCTTGAACATACTGTGTTTCTTATTCTCTCTCTGAAAATATAATGTCCTCAAGGTCCATCCATGTTATCTCAAAGGGCAGGATTACCTTCTTTTCATGTCTTGATATTTAAAGTGTATTTCTTTCAAGCAACATATAGCTGAGTCTTGCTAGTTTTTGTTTTGAAGCCACTCTGACAATCTCTGCCTTTTATGCAGGATATTT
Organism: Ursus maritimus; assembly: GCF_017311325.1. NCBI lineage: Eukaryota > Metazoa > Chordata > Mammalia > Carnivora > Ursidae > Ursus > Ursus maritimus. The sequence goes on from NW_024425119.1 coordinate 3,540,826, forward strand.
AGACTATTTGCATTTAAAGCAATTATCCAGTTAAGTTTATACACTTGAGTTTAAATCAGTTCTCTTACTATTTGTTTTCTACTTGTCCTATCAGTTCTTTGTTCTCCTTTTCCTATCTTTCTGCTTTCTTTTGAATTAACTGGATATTTTTTATTATTTCATTGTTGGCTTTCTTCCTTTCATGGCTTATTAGCCACAAGTCTCTGTTATGTTAGTTGAGTATTCGTTTTATTTTATTTTATTTGTTTAAAAGATTTTATTTATTTATTTGTCAGAGAGAGAGAGAGAGAGGGAGAGAGAGAAAGCACAAGCAGGGGGAGGGGCAGATGCAGAGGGAGAAGCAGGCTCCCTGCTGAGCAGGGAACACTATGCAGGACTCTATCCCAGGACTCTGGGATCGTGACCTGGGCCGAAGGCAGATGCTTAACCAGCTGAGCCAGCCAGGCGTCCCTGAATGATTGTTTTAGGTTTTGTAGCATGTATCTTTCATTTATCACAGTTCACCTTCACGTGACCACTTTACATATAAGAACCTTGCAATAATACATTTCCACCTCTCTCCTCTCGACTTCGGTGCTCTTGTTGTTACACATTCTACTTTTTCATATGTTATAAACTCCACCTCATATTGTGCAACCAGTCAGTTACCTTTCAAAGAGATTTGGGTGATAAGAAAAAATTCTTAGATGTTTACCTATGTATGTAGTTGCCGTTTCTAACATTCTTTGTTCCTTTGTGTAGAATCGTTTTCTCTCTGGCATCATCGTTCCCCCTGCCTGAAGGTCTTTCTTTAACCTTTATTATACTGCAGATCTTCTAGTGATGGATTCTTTCAGGTTTTGCTTGTCTTAAGAGGCATTACTTCACTTTAATTTTTTGAACAATATTTTTATTGGAATTCTAGCTAACAGTTTCTTTATTCCTTCAGTAATTTAACTAATGTGCTTATTGCTGTCTTCTTGTTTGCATTGTTTCCAATGAGAAATTTGATATTATCCTATCTCTGTTCCTCTATACATATTTGATATTAATCCTATCTCTGTTCCTCTTCTCTGATTGCCTTTATTTTTATTTTTTTTAAAGATTTTATTTATTTATTTGTCAGGGAGAGAGCACAAGCAAGAGGAGCAGCAAGCAGAGGGAGAAGCGGGCTTCCGCTGAGTGGGGAGCCCGATGTGGGACTCGACCCCAGGACCCTGGGATCATGACCTGAGCGGAAGGCAGATGCTTAACTGCCTGAGCCACCCAGGTGTCCCTCTCAGGTTGCTTTTAAAATTTCCTCTTAAAAATGCTTAATCACTGGTTTAAATAATTTGATTATGATGTGCCTTGTTATAGTGTTTTTATATTTCTTATCTTGGGACTCATAGAGCTTCTTGGATATGTGGATTTATAGTTTTCATCAAATTTGGAAAAATTTCACCCATTATTTCTTCAAATTTTTTTCTGACCCCCCCTCTCCATCTTTTATCTCCTTCAGGGACTCCACTTACTAGTATAAGACTATTTGAAATTGTCCCATAGCTCACTGACACCTTTTTTTTTTTTAAACCTCTTTTCTCTGTTTTATTTTGGATAGTTTCTACTCTGTGGTTCAAGTTCACTACTCTCTTCTTCTGCTGTTAATCTGCCACTAATCCCATCCAATGTACTTTTCATCTCACACATTGTGTTTTTATCTCTAATTTTCTTTTTTTTTTTAAGTAGGCTCCACACCCAATGTGGGGCTGCAACTCACAACCCTGAGATTGAGAGTCACATGCTCTGCTGGCTGAGCCCGCCAGGTGCCCCTGTGGTTTTCATCTCTAGACATTTGACTTGGGTGTTTTCAGTATCTTTCACGTCTCTGTCTAACATTTCGAATATATTGAACACAATTATAACAATCATTTTAGCGTCCATATCTGCTTATTCTAACATTAGTGTAAGCTATGGGCTGGGTTCAATCGATTGATTTATTTACTCATTATGAGTAATATTTTTCTGCTTTGTTTTCCTGGTAATTTTTTAAAAAATTTTTATTTATTTACTTATTTGAGAGAGTGAGAGAGAGCGAGTAGGGGCAGGAGCAGAGGGAGAGGGACAAGCAGACTCCAAGCTGAGTGTGGAGCCCAACATGGGGCTCAATCCCACGACCCTGAGATCATGACCTGAGCCAAAATCAAACGTTAGATGTTCAACCGACTGAGCCACCCAGCCACCCCTTTCCTGGTAATTTTTTATTGGACCCCAGACTTGGTGATTTTTGTTTGATTGGTTGCTGAATACTATTATATTTCTATAAATATTCTTGAGCTTTGCTTGGAACCAGTGAAGTTATTTGATACTTTTCGGTTTTGCTTCTAGGATTTGTTAGAACCAAAGCTGTGCTCAATCGAGGGCTAATTATCCCCTATTTCTGAGGAAATGCCTTCTCTTTCCAATGCCCTGTGAATTCTGGGACTATCCAGTCTGACTGGTGGGAGCCAACACTTTTCCCAGTCCTGTGTGAGCACCATTACTTTCCATCTTTTTGAACGATTCCTTCCCTTACCCTGGGTAGTTTCCTCAGACGTATGTGCTTATTTTTGTTTGGACCGGCACCCAGTTGAAAGCTAGAAGTGGACTCCCTGCAGATGTTGGGAGCTCCCTCTCTGTGCATTCTCTCTTCTCTGGTGCTCTGTGAACTCCTCTGTCATTCTCTCTTCTCTGGTGCTCTGTGAACTCCTCTGTCATTCTCTCTTCTCTGGTGCTCTGTGAACTCCTCTGTCATTCTCTCTTCTCTGGTGCTCTGTGAACTCCTCTGTATACCTTGGCAACAGATAGAGCTCCGCAGTGGAGAAAACGTCAGCGTTTCTAGCATCAGTATGCTTGTCTCAGCAGAAAGCTGAGCAGAAAGGATTGTGAAAACTGAAGCAGAAAGGATTACTGAAGGGAAATCTGATTTTAGTCTGCTAAAAGTCTCCATGTAGCATTAAAAACAGTCATTTCCTTGGAAAAGAATTATAGTCTGTGGGCTATGTTAATGTTCCTGGATGTGCATTATTCAATGAGCTCCTTGCTGTTGCCACAGTTATGTATAATTGAGGTAATAATTGATGTTCGATGGGGAGCAAACCTTGGTAGGTATAGATTGAAACTTTCAGAGTGAAAGAAAGGGCTGGTTAGGTAACTTGGTGACCCTTGATCTGTGCTATGGTTCCAGATATCTGGAGAGATGTCCCCCACAGTTTTGCATGTCCCACACCCCTGGGGATTCTGACTGGCAGTGTGGGGTGGTAATGGGAGGAGATGAATGTGGACTATGAGGAGGCTAGTGCCAGGTAATGGAAAGCCTTTTTCCCACCCACAGGTGCCTTTTTCATCCCCTACCTCATCTTCCTCTTTACCTGTGGCATTCCTGTCTTCCTCTTGGAGACAGCGCTGGGCCAGTACACTAGCCAGGGAGGCGTCACAGCCTGGAGGAAGATTTGCCCCATCTTTGAGGGTGAGTAGCTTTGTGCCTGATTCCAGGATATCTGCATACATGGTTACAAACCTTATTTGGGATGACCGGGTGGCTTAGTACAGAGCTGATTGACACATAAGACTCTGTGTCTTTATGTTAAACCCTCCGCTTGTGGGCCCAATGCTGCCCTAATCACCCAATCTATCAGAGAATAGAGAAGATGGGGATGAGGATGGGAAAAAAGCTTCAGATTAAATAAGTAGAGGGCAAAGCTATTTTAGCTGTGTATTTTACGAATGTATAACAATGGTTTTGCATTTTTCAAAACATTAATTGCAAGACATTTAAAAAGAATTTTAAATGACAAAAAATATTAGTAATAATTCTACTGTTTTGACACAATAACTATTTAAACTTTAGGGTGTTTTATTTCAGTATTTCTATATAGCATTTTCTTTAAGCTTCTATTTTGAAATAACTATATATTCATAGAAAGTTGTAAAACTGGTACAGAGAGGTCACATGTACCTTCACCCAGTTTTCCCCAATGGTAACATCTTACTTAACTATAAAAAAAATCATAACCTGGAAATTGATATTGGTACTATCCACAGATCTTATTCAGATTTCCCCAGTTTTCCATGCACTCATTTGTGTGTATGTGTGTGCGTATAATTGTTATTTTGTCACGTGTCACCATCACCACAATCAATATACAGACTATCCCATTATCACAAAGATCTTTGTCATGCTACTCCTTTGTACTCACACCTGCCTCTCCCTGCCGCACCCCTGGCCCCTGGCAACCACTAATTTGTTCTCTATCTCTTTAATTCTATCATTTTGAGAATGTTATATAAATGGAATTGTATAGTCTATATACCCTTTTGAGATTAGCTTTTTTAGTCAACACAACGCCCTTGAGATCCATCCAGGTTCTTAAATAAAGAGTTCATTCTTCTTTATTGCTGAGTCGGATTCCATGGTATGGATAGACCACAGTTCATTTAACCATCACCTGCTGAAGAACATTGTGTTGTTTCCAGTTTTGGGGATTCATTTCACTCATTCTTTCTCTCTGTATAGAGCTTACATATCTATTAATCTGGGATATACACAGTTTATGTCCCCACTTTCAGTTAGTGTTATTTTCCATTTTCTTTCTTTCTTCTTTCTTTCTTTCTTTCTTTCTTTCTTTCTTTCTTACTTTCTTTTTTTTTTTTGAGACAGAAGGCGGGGGAGGAGGAGAGGGAGAGAGACACTGTGAAGCAGACTCCACGCCCAGCGCAGAACCTGATGACTCAGGGCTCCATCTCATGACCCTGAGGCCATGACCTGAGCCAAAATCAAGAGTGGGCACGCTTAACTGACTGAGCCACCCAGGCACCCTTATTTTCCATTTTCTACACAACAATAATTTAATGATTACATAAACTTCAATTGAATGAATATATCATAATTTACTTAACAGTTCTCTGCTTTGGGCTTTTTGCTTATTTCAATTACTTATAAAATTGTTATATTCTGCTGTTATGTGTATTTCTTGAGATAGCTTTGCCCTTCTTTTTTGGGAATTATTTCTTTGGGATAAATTTCCAGAATTAGGATCACTGGATCAAATGGATAATCAAGTTGATGCCTCTTGATCTGGCTTCATAAACTGTCTTATGCAAGTATTATAGTGACTTGCCATGTCATTATATTTGAGTAAGCATCTTTCCCCCATATCTTTCACAGCTCTGGGTATTTGAGGTTCCCAAACTTGTCTGCACATTGGAGTCACCTGGGGATCTTCAAAATATCCTGAGGCCTGTGCCCCACCCCCCGGGGATTGTGATTTAATTGGTCTCAGGTCTGTCTTTGAAATTTTGAAAATATTGCCAGGTAATTCTAATACGTGGACAAATTTGGAAACACTGAGTTACATCACCTGTAAAAATTTCACTATGGCTGTCTATGCAGAAAGGTACCTCACCGGGGCGCCTGGGTGGCGCAGTCGTTAAGTGTCTGCCTTCGGCTCAGGGCGTGATCCCAGTGTTATGGGATCGAGCCCCACATCAGGCTCCTCCGCTGGGAGCCTGCTTCTTCCTCTCCCACTCCCCCTGCTGTGTTCCCTCTCTCGCTGGCTGTCTATCTCTGTCAAATAAACAAATAAAATCTTAAAAAAAAAAAAAAAAAAGAAAGGTACCTCACCATTGTTTCCTTCTGCGCCCCTGCAATTATTAAGAAGGCTGTAGTTGTCTTTTCTCCTACGTGAATTGTCTATCCCTGCTCCTTTTTTTTTCTTTTAAGTAGGCTCTACACCCAGCTTGGGGCTTGAACTCACAACCCTGAGATCAAGAGTTGCATGCTCTATGGACTGAGCTAGCCAGGCTCCCCTGTTCTTGCTCTTAACGTGTATTTTTATATTTCAGAAATACATTAGCTTAATTCCAGGGAACATTAACTATTGGGATCTTTGAGTTCGTCTTATACATTTAAAAAATAACTTTAAATCAGTGAGTTTTCAAAACCGATCAAGATGGAAGGACACGGGAAGCCAGGGTCGAGTGCAACGAAAGACAGGGAGAAAAGGCCCTCCTCACCTGCCAGGGAGGGAGATGAGAGAGCTGGGAGCCTGGGCCCAGCACTGTCGTAGGGCTCTGAGAGTGGAGCGCAACCCCTGCCTAAGCTGGGCTGGGGGGCGTGTGAGAGCGCCGTCCCGAGCCCAATTCTGCGGTTTTCCGCTGCAGGCATCGGCTACGCGTCCCAGATGATTGTCGTCCTCCTGAACATCTACTACGTCGTCGTCCTGGCCTGGGCCCTCTTCTACCTGTTCAGCAGCTTCACCGTCGACCTTCCCTGGGGAAGCTGCCACCACGAGTGGAACACAGGTGAGGCCATCCCTGGAGAGTCCGCTTCCTCCTGCTGCGCTGCCGTGTTAACCAGGACTGGCATTATCCGTATACCCCGGCGCCACATCCCCAGCCTTCACTTGGGACGTACTAGAAATCCGCCAGGTAGGTCACGGAAATCTCGGATCAAAGATCAGCATGAGAACTCACCAGCATCACAGGCAAAATGTCACAGACTTAAAAAAAATTGTCCACTGTACTCAATTAAAAACAACTAATGTATTCAGTTCATAGATTATGAATTCACATATTAGGCAAATCGACCTGGTTTCTTTTTATGTAGTTTAGCCACTTATTTATTTCAATTTGCTGTCTGATCACTTTGGGGTATGTATGTGTCGTTTGTCCGTTATCTTTGTCGCTCACATCTTCTTTCTGATACTATCTTAGGTCTTTCTATCTCACAGTGCATCCCGATTTAATCGGGGAAGAAGCTGTTTTGTGTGTCATTATAATTTATAAGAACACTTGATGTCTCCTGTGCTTGTAAGACTGCATGTGACTCTCCTACAAGACGGCAGGAGCCACCCGTGGCCATAGGACTACTGAGGATTTGGTTGAAAGTAACGAAAGTTGAAAATCCCTAGGGTAGTGCTGTCCAAGAGAGCTTCCTGCGATGTGGCGAACGTTCTCTGGCTCTCCAACATGGCAGCTGCCAGCTACGGGCGGCTGTTGAGTGCTTGAAATGTGCCCCGCGAATGTGAGGACCTGAGTTTTTAAGTTTTTGTTGAATTCTAAGTAATTTGAAGGTAGCCACATGGGGCTGGAGGCTACCCTAGGCACAGCACAGGTGGGGAGCTGTCCTATCTGGACCAGCTCGCGCTCACTGCCCAGATATCCCTCGGTGCCCGTCAGTGAGCCCTACCTGTGCCTTGATTCCTTTCTCTGTTTTGTTCTGTTTTGATTAGGTGAGGTAGTCAGTCCGGAGCTGGAGTTTGAGTCCTTTAGTTGCCAAGGAGGCACATGTTGCAATGTTCCGCAGGGCCCCGCTGGCCCTCGGAACTTTGAGCCCTTTCCAGGCGTTCTGTTGCTGATCCCTGCCACCTTCATTCCACCAGTTCGCACATGAAGGGTCCGATCTTGGAGGCTCCTCCCCCGGCACCCCAAGGGTCCTTAGGTTCTTCTTAAACGTGCCCGGTAGTGCCTGCCCTGAGCCCGGACTCCGCTGCGGCCCTTCCCTTACTTTCTGGCTGTTGGTCAGCAAGGTCTGGAGGGCCAAAAAGGCATCTGTATCTGTGTCTCCTTTGTGCCCCTAGCACAGTGCTGGCTACACCATAAGCACAAAACCATATTTTGTTGGATGAGTCCAGTCTTAAAAATCAGTTTTATTCCAGTGTTTTCTTTATTATGTTTTTTTCTTCTTTCTTTCTTCCCTCCACCATTCTTTCCTCCCTCCCTCATTTGTTCTATTTACACTGAAATCACCCTTGACGACCAGCTTGTCAGATGCTGATTCGATCCAGATCTTAGGGGAGTTCCTTTTGTAGAAATGTTGCAGATTTTTGGTGGCCTAGGGCTTTTGCTTCAGGGCATTGTTAGGCCTTCAAACCTTGGGGTTGACTGGGGGATCTCTGAGACAATCTCCAGCCTTTTGCTTCTTGACATTTTTGACATTTCTCCTAGTGAGCCGGGTTTTACTCAGAGCCTAGCATCTTTTGTAGTAGAGGACATCCCATCCTGTCAAGATGAAACAACGCTTTTCTGGGTGAGCCAAGGCTTCAAGGAAAGAGAGAGGGTTTAGTGGAAAGAATGCTCGATGGGCATTCATTCAACAGATACTTATGGAGCTCCTACCCTGTGCCAGGCTCTGTTCTAAGCGCTGGGGTTATGATAAGGCACACAAAGATCCTTGCCCTCGGGGCGCCTGGGTGGCTTAGTCTGCCTTCAGCTCAGGGCGTGATCCCGGCGTTCTGGGACCGAGCCCCACATCAGGCTCCTCCACTGGGAGCCTGCTTCTCCCTCTCCCACTCCCCCTGCTTGTGTTCCCTCTCTCGCTGGCTGTCTCTCTCTCTGTCAAATAAATAAATAAAATCTTTTAAAAAAAAACAAAGATCCCTGCCCTCATGGGGTTTTGTTCTAGTGGAGAGACACAGACCATAACCAAAATAAATGCCTAATACATATTATGTTAGAAGAAGTGCTAGAGAGAAACTTAAAACAGGAAGCAGGGACTGGGAGTTTTAAGGGTGAGAATTATCATTTTCAACTGAGTCATCAGGGAAGGCCTTACTGAGATGACACAGGAGTCATGTTCTGAAGGAGGGGGTGGGGAGTCAGCCACTGAGATTCATGGACAGACCCCAGGTACAAGGAGCAACCAGTGCAAAGGCCCTGAGGTGGCCTTGTGCCTATAACATTCAGGAAACAGCCAGGGTGTGTCTGGAGCAGGTGTGACTGGAGCAGGTGAGTGGGGGAGCCCCAGGGATGAGGTCAGACGTGATGGGCGTAGATTGAAAAGGGCCTTGGAGGCAATTATAGAGGTTATGGCTTCTTTCTCTGTGTGGGGTGGGAAGCTCATCAGAGAGTGTTAAACTGAGATGTGACATAGAGTGACTTAAATTTTAACAAAATCATTCCGGCTGCTGTGTGGAGATTGCACAAGGGAGGCAGGAGTAGAAACTGGAGGCCAGTGAAGGAGCCACGAAACGGTGGGGACCTGCACCAGGGTGCTGGTAGTGGCCATAATGAGAGAGGTCCGACTATAGGTGTTTTGAAGGTAAGACATACAAATTGCTCAGCTGGATTCTAGCCCTCACTTAGTCATTTATGAGCTGTGACAGGAAGATTCACTTTCTTCATGTGTACAATGGGGAAAACACTATCTGGCTTAATATTTTCTAGGATTATTATACTAAACACAATATACAAAGAATGTGAGCCCCCGTTGTGAAACGCCAAGGTCACTTACAGGTACTTAAAAGCCTCTACTTCCTGGGCACCTCACACTCGGGTTTCATTTAGTCCCTCGTCGGTGTCACAACTGGATATCACTACGTGCATTCTGGAATCGAGGGAAGCGAAGTCAGAGGGCCACACGGCAAATAAGCAGAGGGTCAGGATTCGAGCCAGAGCTTTCTGACCTCGTATCTGAGCTCTTGGCCACTCGGCTGCATGTCTTCCCTAGAAAGCATTTTTATGATCCCTCTGAGATTGTGCCTTCATACGAGGCAGTGACCTAGAAATGGTTGCGTGCTTTGAAGCAGTCGGCGCGCAGAGCGTCCTTCCTGCTATCTGATCGTGCTTGAGTACGAGTGACATCTAGAAGCCCACACGTAAGATCGTGTGGGAGAAGGTGAGGTAGGCTCGTTGAGGGTATTTCGTATTCGAGGAGGTTTTGTATGGACAACTTCAGCAGCCCGCTTCCTTCCAGATCCCTTACTTCCCGTTGCCCTATGATTTCACACCCCTGTCTCTGGCCATGCCAAATAGTGAATGATCTTTCTCTTGCTTCCTTCCCTGGGACCCACGGGTAGACTACTGCGTGGAGTTCCAGAGGACCAATGGCTCCCTGAATGTGACCTCTGAGAATGCCACCTCTCCTGTCATCGAGTTCTGGGAGTAAGTGAGGCCCTCTCCCCATCCCAGCGTGGGCTGTGTGTTTGAAGGAAGGGCACAGGGATGGGCTCGTGTGGTGCTGACCCTCAGTGGACAGCAAGAGAAGAATTTCTCTTTCCTTCTTTGGTGGCCCCCATCACCTAAATGGCTTTTTTTTTCTTGTTGGGCTTGTGTTTGTGGTTAATGCAGAACTGGTTTCGAAGATGAGAATTTTGCAGCTCTCCTCAGGCTGCACCCTCCTTCCCTCCCCGCACCCCCATGTTAGATGGCGCACACGCATGTGTGCGGACACTCCTACCTCCCTCCGCCCCGAAGCTGTGAGGGCGCCACCTCCTAGCTCCCCTCCCTCGTGTCCGTGTTCACCTAGGACATGATTCCTAATATCAACACATCCTGAAACACTGGTTGAGAAGATATGTGTCTGCACTTCCCTCTCTAGGTTAAATTGGTACTCAGCCTCCCAGAGCACACTTACCTGGAAACAGTTTATATTTGTCTCCCTTGCTATCTGTCCCCATCTCTGGGCAAAGGAGAGCCTCGTGGGACTGAGCGAAAAGGGCCGACAAGCCTTTGGACAAGAGCCTGGAGGCATGGCTCCACTGCCTGAGACACATGGGCCACAAAACTGAGGCTGGGGACAAAAGTGGAGCCCGGCTCAACCTTCTTTCCCCAGGAGGCGGGTCCTGAAGATCTCTGATGGCATCCATGACCTGGGGGCCCTGCGCTGGGAGCTGGCCTTATGCCTCCTGCTCGCCTGGGTCATCTGCTACTTCTGCATCTGGAAGGGGGTCAAGTCCACGGGCAAGGTCTGTGTTGGAGAGCTCCTGGCCCCTCTCGTCCCAGGACTCCCTGCCCTCCCTGGGGGCCTGGTCACCCAGGAACGCCCTGAGCTGTAACCTGGTCAGGAACGGGAGGGAATGAGCCCATCAAGATTGTATGTGGCTCCCTTCCTTGATTCTGTGCCTCTCCTTGCTTCGTTCCTGTGCACTCTGGTATGTGGGGAAGTGGAAAGGAAAGGAAGGAGAGAGAAAGGCAGGAAGGACACTTCCAAGGATGTGATCTTGCAGTATACCACACATGGGGCACATTCAAACTGAACACATGTCGTGGCTCCCTAGCTTATCCACCAGTTCTCTGGAAAAGGAATCCCACTGAGACTATTCATCTCGAAATGATCCGCAACCACCCTGAGAACTTGGGGGACTCTCTGCCATAGAGTGTACGAGGTGTTAGAGGGCATTCTGAGTTCTCCTGGACTCTTGCCCTGGAGGCCTCTGACAAGGCTTCCTTCCTAATCTGGCTACCCGGCTGTGCTAAGCTTGTAAGCTCTGTGAGGACAGGGATCATGTGTTAGAGAGAGCTTTTCGTACCCGACAGCCCTTTGCCATAATTCTAAGCACACTTGTTGGGAGCATGCCTGAGTTCATTCAGTCACTTAACAAATATTTGCCGGGTATGTGTGTGGGGGGGTAGGGGGTGCATTAAGCGGGAGGGAGAGAGGGATAGGGGAGGTTGTGGCTTAAGGCAGAGGGCAGATGGAGCCTGAACAGCTGCAGGGGTGAGAGGGAGGGGGCAGAGAGAAACTCTCTTGACCTCCTCTGTGTGTGTGTGGAGGGGGGAGCTCCCGCCTCCTGCTCTGCGGCTGGGTCTCGGGGCCCCTCCTTCCAAACTCACAGGTTCCTTGTCTTTTGTCTGCCCTCTGGCCAGGTGGTGTACTTCACAGCCACATTCCCTTACCTCATGCTGGTGGTCCTGTTAATTCGAGGGGTGACGCTGCCCGGGGCAGCCCAAGGAATTCAGTTTTACCTGTACCCCAACCTCACGCGCCTGTGGGATCCCCAGGTAAGAAGCCACAGACAGGGGCCATTCTGCGGCTCTGGAGGCTTGTTCCCTGCTCCTGGCCCAAACCCTGTTGTGTCCATGGTGGCGTCCGGGGTCTCCAGCCATGTGTCAGCCGCTGTGTGTGGTCCCCCGCTTGGTTCACACTGGCTGGGGAGCCCAGGCACGGTTCTCAGGGGTTGTGGATCCGTCCCTTGCAGGCCTGGTCCCCACCACCATCTTCCCCGTCCCCCTTTCCCATTTTTCCTCTGGGTGATCTCGTCTGGCTTCCTTACCCCTCCACCAGCCCCTCTGGCTCCCTCCCTCTGCCCACGTGCCCCCTCCCAAGGCCCAGCGCCCCAGCCCCTCCCAGTGCCAGCTGGGCTGGTGTCGAGTTTCCCGTCAGTTGTCAAGAGTCCCCCCCCCCCCCCCCCCCCCCCCCCCC